>NC_079295.1:48600689-48903720 GCF_023638135.1 Falco biarmicus | reverse complement strand
TGAAGCCAATGTACCAAAGCCAAAGAAAATAACCTCTACTGTCACTTTAATTATCTGAAAAACCTCAGCTTCTTAGCATGGGAAGTGATGAGCACTGATAATAACGTGCAAAACAGTCATGAAGTCTCGCTGGTAAACACAGAAAGAATTTTTGCATTACCTTGTAGTTCATTTTTTCACCAGCTCATATTCCTACCTGCAGCATCTATTGCAGTGCAACTGATACTCGGAGGAAAAAAGTCTCTATCAGTACTCACACAGAGGCTCAGTAAATACAAATCAAACTTCATAATGGTGCAACTAGGGGCACAGAAAACAAAAGGAGAAAATTTTGCTCAATGTCTAGTACAGAAATTTAATAGCACAGTCCAAGCCCTAGCTTACTGTGTATCCAAACCAAATAAACAGTAAAAATGAAAGACAGGAGCTGTTTATGTTGAAGAATAGCTTGCTACAACATGGGACAATAAAGCCATGGGTTGTTTCTAACACTTCTACAAATGAATTTTCAACATCAGCATTCTAGCAATGCTGTAGTTGATGGATCCATACAAGAGATAACATTTTGGTATTTGCAAAACTAACGTAAGTGATGACTGTTGTACAGTGTGCAGGGAACTAAGGCCTCATAAGAAACAACTGCAAGTAATTCTTTAAAATTCCACATTATTTGTACAGTTCTCTGACTCAGCATCAAAGCTGGTATACTTGTTATCTTACATTAATAGCTAAAGAAGACATAATGGAATTAAAGTATAACTCATTTAAAAGATGTACTGTTTTACCTACTGTCATACGTACATCCCTCAAGTGCAGAGCAAGAGTTTGCAAGTGAAACAAGTGAAGATGAAAGGTAGTTTCCTACATTTCAAGCCCAGTGCGCCTAACTTTTGTTTTTATATTGGTGCAAACTAAGTGACAGAATTAGCAGCAAAGGGTATTAGAATAGATGATACTTTGTTACTCCTATGAGGATAAACAGCTTTCACCGCTCCTTTTCTACACATTATACAGGGTTTGTTTTTTGGTGTGTTATTTTGTTTTGGGTTTGTTTTGGTGGGGGTGGGGTGGAGGGCAGGAAGAAGACTTGCCACAAACTACATTTTAACGCCTGGATATATGCACAGACTTGCTGTGCATTTGATAAACTAAAATGCTTACTAGAGGTTAAAAAAAGGTGTCAGCTTAAAAAAAAAATAAATCTCATGGTAAAGACCAGGCAACAGCCAATTCTCAGGCAAAAAGCAACTACTGGAGCCAGTATGATGATTTTGATTATCCAACTACTATCTGCCAGTGACATCATCTGTCTAGATTTTATTATGCCTGATAGTTATGGAAAAGCACGCACTTCTGTCTTCCAAGCAATGATTCTTGAGTATTTTAAATCAGCCCATCAAACCTAAGGTAGAAAGTTCATAGCTCTTTCTTTCCATAGTTGAAATCTATGTCGTAGTGCAGCATGAATAACTTTCAATACAGCAGCTTTCAAAATAAAACAAAAAGTAAGGAAGATTTCTATCTAACTTTCATTTAATTTGGGGATTGCAGTAATTCAAACACATTCTTCTATATCAACAAACTCTTACCTCCCTCTACCACTATTAGTCTTATCAGAAACTGCAAATGCCTGGGAATTGAGTAAGTCAACACTTATGTTGAATATTTCAGTTATGGGAATATCCCTTTACCATAGCTGGTAAATCCGTGTGGTCAGTTGTTGACTGTTTTTAGGTCAATAGCTACTTTAACTGCTGTAATAGACCCATTATAGCCGTAAGATATACCTAGATTAAAAAAAATGAAAGCAGATGCTCTAACAGGTGTATTACTTCTTTCTCTCACTATCATCCCTGGATAAGACTGTTATGATGCTAATGGAGTCTCCTTATGACTGTAAATGGCCACCTTCTCTGAAAGCACAAGGCAACTTGTTTCATCCTGCAATGGAACTGACTAAGCTTGCTCCCACTCAATTAGAGTCAGTTACAGGAGTGGTAAATGAAATACATTTCTGTTTGCTTTTCATTAGTTTTCAGAGATTCGAGTTAATTAAATTACCAATTATCAGAATGAACAAGACTCCTAAGGCTAAGATTTTATATGAGTCATCTCACTTTCAACCCAGTGAGCCAAAAACTGTGGGGCCTACATATTGTTCCAGCTAGGAAGATAATGGAATCTGGCATCTTTGATGCCATCTTCTTCTTTATAATTATAGCACACCATTGTATTTCCCTCAACACAGCAGAAACCAAAAAGGGCAATCTTTGTTTATAGTTCCAAACCACTTCTAATAAGACCTTGAACCAGAAAGCTCTTTTATTTTTGGCAGTTAGAAGTGGTGGGGAGGGTGGGAATGGAATGTCACACTGAAAAGCTTTGCTTAAGGTACATCTACGGATTGCTTGATCCATCCTTGGGGCCCTTTTCTGCAGCAGTTCTTCCTGTTGATCTCACATCCCTCCTGTTGATACAGTACCTCCCAGAAGGCAAGTCTCCCTCCCTTCAGTTCCTTGAGGGCTCTACTCTTGGAGTTACAGTCTTCTAATTGAAGCATTTGAATTCTTTTTTTCTTCAGAGAGAGGCATGCTAACAGCTTTTGGTGCATCGTATATGAATCTCTATAAAGCCATGGAGTATCACATTTTCCCTCTTGTGCAGGATAAAAAACAGCTCCATTAAAATTGTTTTGGGGTATGTGCAGGACTCTTTACATAGATGAATTTCCTGGTTTAGTACCTAGCATGTTGTACAGACACCACGGAAAACAAGACAAGAATGTGACCAATGTTTTCCAGGTAAGAGTGCTCTTAAGACAGCAGTTGCTTTCAAAGAGAAGTAACGCAAGGAGCCATGCATCTACCTTGGCCAAACAGCCTGTTTCATTTCCTAAACATGTAATTACCCTAGAAGCGATACAGGTGAGAACATCTTAGACATTCCTCTCAAAAGCATAAATGAATGGTGGCTTAAATACTATCTTAGTAACAGATATGTAGGACAAGAGGCAAAACTCTTTTCCACCACCCCCCTCCCCCAAGAGTGCTGGCCCCAGGGAAGAAACAGTTTCAATCCTATAAATTCCTCAAACCACCGAGGTGAAGAAATCCCTACCAGACATCTGCAATCACTTAGTAAAAAATGATCCGCAAGAGAACTGAGCCAAGCTGTCATGGATGATGGTCATGTAGTAGTCACATGCTACTTACCCATGACTACTTGACTGTCCAAAGAGGCTAACACGCTGCAGCCACACTTGTTGGAATACAAGTTAAAGAACTGTTCAAAGCATTTAAGAAATAAGTGAACTCCTTTCTAATTTGAGCTAGCTAAACCTAAATCAGTCATGTTATATCACTGCACAAGCAGTGCACAGACAGAAACCAGGCTTGCAATTTATTTTTTGGTCTTAACATTTGCTATTAGCACTTTCTCTTCTAAGATTCAATTGTTTACAATCATTTGGTGTTCAAAATTGGAAAAGTTGGCGTCACCTGAAATAGACATTCTATAGGACACAACATGATACATATCAGGATATTAATTTGGCAAACTAAGGTTTACTACATCTCTCTGGCACCAAGTCACAGCACTACATCTTTCTGTGGAGAAAAGACATCATGGTGAAACTGCCTATCTATCCTTTGATTTATTTAGCAACGTTCTTTCCATTGTTTTCATTGGCAATAACACAGAAGGTAAGAGTTCTGCCTCCCCACTGAATGGAGAGCTGTAAAGAAAGTAGCAAAGAATTCAAACGTTGAGCACATCCCAGAGCACTGTCATCACTGCATGACCAAGTCTTCTGATGGTCTAGATTAAACTAAAACATAGCACACCACTCCATAAAAACCCAGCATTGCCACGTTATGTCAAACTCTGTTACCCACATAACAAAAAAACCAGGAGCATCACTAGCCCTAACTGCTTCATTAAGTGCAAGCTTAATTTCAGTGGTCAATTTACAAAGTGATTCTGATTTGACACCATTGTGTTTTTCATAACTTTTTTTTAACAGGTTTCTTTTAATTTGCCTTCATTCTGTATCTTCAGACTAAACTAGTTTCACATTCAAGTTTTTAACCCCAACCACAAAGGCCAGCAGTTTTCCCTGAGATCTGATTCTCAGTCTTTTAATCCCAGCAGCTCCAGGAAAGCTACCGATCAAAATTCAAGCAGTCCCAGTCAGAAGGGTTAAAGTAAGATTAACAGATTTTTTTATTTCTTTATTTATTTATTAATTAAATATAAGAATATTTGACCAGCTTTCATTACAAATCAATTAATGGAATATTGGGATCACCCAGCTCAATACTATCACATGCATTTTATGACCATTTTTTTCAGCCAGATTTGCTAATCTTTATGAAGCATCAAGTTACTGTACTTCAAACAAAAAAATACATTTCCTAATGGTATATAAGAGTGCGCCCTCACAGAACTAGGATTGTACAAGCTTTCCCTACTGTAGAACAACTAATTTCAACACTGCTTCACTGATAGAATTTTCTAATTTCTGAAAGACAGTTAATCCAGTAAACGGGGAAATAAACCTGTTGATCTTATTATCTGCCTTATAGTTTTGGTATAATCTATATACCTGTAGTACTTAAATTATGGGTCATTTCTGTGTTTTTCACATCGTTTATATTAATGGATAGAGAATTAGCAAGCACTTCAAGGACTAGAACTGGTATTCATGTTTATTTAAGATTCAAAGCACAGGCGTTTATTAGGAGTTCACCTGGTCAGCTGCCCTGATATCTTGTATTTAGTGCATGATAACCCGAGATAAGTGATGGTAAGAAACATTGGTTTGTGCTGTAGTCTGTACGTGAACCACGCTCTATAGTTATGAAAATAATTCTCCATATACCTGAAAACTGGGAAGCACAAAGTAGACAAGCCCTTTCAGACTATGGTTCACTCTGGATCACTGCAGATTAATAAGCAATCAGCACTGCTAACCTCTTGCTCCAAGATTTCTGCAAGTGTATTGATTGTTCTGGTGACTAAGAGCTTGATGTGACCAAAGACATTATCTTTTCTGGAAGTGATTTCTCTTTATATGTCCAGACACTCCTAGTACATACGTAAAAGTCCCAGGAAGCCATGTACGTAACAGGTCACAAAGCCTGATCTGCAAGCACACTCATGTGATATGAAATAGCAAACAAAAACATACATCCTCCAAGTATTCCACAAAGCAAAAGGCTTCTTTGTGGCTGGTCAAGACAAGAAGATTATGATCACAGGCCAAATAGAATCCCTGAAGTTGCCACTGCAATGTGAAGAACTCTCGGGTATTAACCCCTTTCAAGAAAGCAAATTGCGAAGAGAAACAATCACCTCATCACTTCAGTTTCATATCTTCTGTTTTCTTTGAAGGTTTACTAGTGAGGGCTTTCATGTGTCTGGAGAACTTCAGTTTGTTTAAGTTTCCAGTCTTAATGTTTGTTTAATAGATACTATTTGTAAACTTAGAGCATTGCCATGTCCGATCTCTATTTGTATTTGTTTCTCCAGCATTTTTCCTCCCTCCTGTGTTTATTTCTGCATTGACACATCAAGGGAGGGCCTACTTTTGGCACACACTCTTGCCAAAACAAATTGGTTTATGCACAATTTCCTTTCATCAGAACTTCAACATATTAACAACTTGGTATACTGCATATAAGTGTATATCAAGGTTAAAAAAAAATTATGGGAGGAAGAATGGGACACATGTTGAGACAAGAAAGATTAAAGCAAAACATTTCTCTGAATTAAAACCCTCTTAGCAGTGCAGTTGAAACTACACCCTAAGTTTTGTTCTGTCCTTAGACAAGTTCAACCTTCAACCCTTGATTAAACGATATTTACAAATAATGTGGGACCAATCCTCCTCTCCTGGGGAAACAATCAACAAGAATTTTAAAGCAAAACACTTTCTCTTTTTGGCAAGGGAGGGAGACAGTGTAGGGAGCATGCGGCTGAAAATTAAAGTTATTAGAAGAGTAGAACTAAAGCAATTAGCTGTTAACTGTCTGAAGTTTGCCTATGAACTGGGAAGTAAAACATATGGCAGCTTAAGCAAATGTACTTTGGTATATTAAATAACATTGATCCAGGTCAAAACCCTCCACAGAGTTCAGTTAAATGTGCACATTAACTTCTATGATTATTTTTCCAGATACAGATTTACAGACGTTAACTAGAATAAACAACAAAATGAGCTTGGCACTTCACATTCAAAATTGAGATCTAATACAATATATTACGTAATCTCTATTGGACCATTTAATTGGTATTTGGCAAAAAAATCTTTGGTAAAGGGTAACTGTCAAAATCATTTTCTTTCAGATCCTGATCTAAGATAGTCCACTCTATTTTAAATTCTGTTTATTGTCAACAAGTGCTGCACAGTAAAGACGACAGGCTTCATGTCACCTAGATTATTTTGGAAGATGTACTCCTTAGTAAGTAGTAATTGCCATGTCAAATAAGCTGACACATTATGAAATCAGTGTTGTCACACAAGGTTAACCTATACCCAAGCAGATAGGAACTGCCCTCAAACATATTTGCCTACATGTTCTACCATTCCAAAGGCATCCACTGTGAACGATTAGCCAGTGCATATCAAATAGGCTATGGAGAAGCAGGCAGTTTCTATGTGGCAAGTTTACCTTGCAACATAAGTAGCTTGTACGTTATTAATAATTTTTACAACATTGATATTTACTAATCTCATATCACCAGTACTATCCTTTAAGGACAGGACATTTTGAAGAGAAGCCACAATATCATTCACATCATAGCATTAGCATTTCACGGCTGTCTGTCAAACACGTGTAGCATGCCTTTCACTGCAATGGGAGCACATTTTCCAGACATAGCAGGACAAAAAGGGGATCAGGAAAACAAAGGGATGTTGCATTGACAGGAAAGCTGACCTGTGGGCTGCTTAAAAACAACTGAAAGGTTTGCTTTCTTTTGCTAAGTGATAAGTTTATGAATTTACATATGAGTTAGCCGGATGTTTGCAGATGGGTATCTCGCCATCCCCCCCCCCCCCCCCCCTTGTTTATATTAGAACTTGTTAAGCAGAACTTGACAAGTGCTTGACCAGCGTGGAGGTTGGTTTCAGGTTCTTATTATTACTGAACTTAAATTAAAAAAAACACAATGAAACCAAACAAGTGTCATGTCAATGAGATCTTGAAAGCAAAGACATCCAGTAACGTAAAGTGAGGAAAGTCAGTGATACAGGTACCAAATGTTGGGATGAATTTGGCTAGCTTACCTACCTCCAAGATTAAAAAACCCAAACACATCAAAGAATTTACTCCCCGCTTCTTTAGATAAATGTTTGTCTTGATCATTCAAGTGTGTGCAGGACTATTTGCTTGGATATCACTAAAGAATATTGATAGTATCCCCCACATCCCTCCTTCTTTAAACCTAAACCTATGACAATCTACAAAGTCCAACTGGACGTCTTTATGTATTGATCACGTTCCAGTCAATCAACTTCATTGTTATTTACAAAGCACCTCTACCTTCAGAAGCTACAGATGGACAACATTAATGCTTCCAAAGATTTCTTGGCAACTTTCCGGTTTTAGACAAAAATGACATTTGAATGATGGTCACACCAGTGCGCCAGAGTAAGAGGAAAGCTCAGATTATCAATATCAGCAAGATGTAAGGCAAAAGGCTATAAGCACTGTTCCTTACCACCCATGACACTGACCTTTCTCCTTTAAAAGAGAAGTCTATCTTTGTAAGACAAAGAATCAAGATGATGCATCAGCCTGTGTTTGACAAAATGTCTGAATTAAGTAGGTTCATTTAGGAATATGAATTATATAAGCCATATAAATATGGCTTAGTTTCAGATCAAAGTGATCCTACTAATTGTAATAAAGCAATTCAAGTAAAATCATTTGGCTGATACAGAAGACTCCACACAGAGCCACTGCCTCACCCTGTTTCTCCTCAGTGCTGAGGATACAGCATAGACAGATGCATTGCACTCTTCTTGCAGCATAACACAAGCCAAGTTCTTGTCATGACTTGGCAGTATTTAAGCCACAACCCCCCTTTATATGTATATCCAACGCAGGAGAAGTTAGCAGAATTAGGAGAAAAACCTTTAGAAAGATCATAGCAAGCTCAGAAAGTGACCCACCTAGCTGAAGGAAGGTTATGTAAAACCAACATTGTGAAGTAACTAACCACAAAACTGAGTTTAAATGAAATGCAGTCCTTTTTCTTTATGGAATGACTCATTCTCCTGAGATCGCAGATGACCAGCAGATCATGTAGCTACATTTCATAAACAGATCCATCCCCTTGGGCCTCACGACAGTCTTACAGGAAAATGGTCAGAGAATGGTCTAGTCAAAATCTTCACATAATTTTAAGCCAAAATTAATCTATGGATAGTTTATATCCATGTGATGTAGAATTTATACACCTCTTCTTTCCCCCTCAAATACCTGTAGGCAGCAGCCTTCACCCTCACTGTTCAAGCTTCAGTTTAGTCTCCTTAAAAACCCCTAACAAGCTTCTGTGGCAATGGGTTTACCTTGCCTGTGGGACACAGCGGGGGAGGGCAAAAGAAGATGGTTTGAAGCTGGAGAGATTTTTGAAAGGAAGCTAGACATTAATCAAACCAAACAGCTGTAGCATTTCCATCCTCTTTCAAGGAAAAAAGTTAGCTTCTCCCCACCACCAATTTTATCAATACAAATAAACCAAGGAAAATTGGTGAACTACACAGGGAACACAAAATGTGTCCAGTTGAAAGAAATAGAGGACTTCCACAGTGTCATCATGTATTTAAAAGAGAATAATATTAACATTTTCTTAACTTTGCTTAAGTCCCACAAATATTGGTGGTTCTCTCATTAATCCTAACAAAGGGACAATTTTTTTCCTTTTGATTTGCAAGGAAATTTAAGAGTATAATCATAACAGTGCAATATATTATATCAAAAAATCCTGTTTGATGATATCCAGTGAAATAAAAGTTATGTCCTCATTTTCTTTCCCTCATTTCTGAATAATCGTCTGTTTCTTACAGTGTTCAGATCATTGACTCTTAACATGACAAGATTGTAGCTGAATGCCTTAACAGTAAGTCTTAACAATCGCAATTTGCTTTAACCTCTTTCTCTGCAGAATTCATCCAGCCATCACGATACTGAACTGCGTGTGTTATGACAGCTATACACAGTAGCAGAGCACCCTAACCTTTTCAAGACTGCAAGGTTAGATACTAGCAAGATTAAATTAAAAAAAAAAACAAAACAGATGAAGAGATATTATAGTTCCTCCACAGGGTTTAATATTTGCAAAAGAACTACAGGTTATCCACTGCATAGCCTGAAAAAGAGGATCTGCAGAAAAAACAAGTCTTAGAGGGACTATGTTATTCTTCAAATTTTGCTGAAAAATCTGTCTGTAAAGTTCAGGTGATGCTAGCAAAACTTTCCAGACTTAGACAGGTATAATGTACAGAATTATTTTCTCATCCTGTTTCCTATTTGTAAATACTTTCTCCATGCACAAATCCACTCCTGAAACACGGAACAAACCAAAAAGCTTGCTGTGAACAAGCATGATTAGAAGATGTTAACTTTTTTTAGTAATTGCATTGTGGTACATGCAGTGTTTTTGACGCTATGTGTTGGGTGTGTCCAGTTTGGGAGAGAAATTGAAGAACCAATGATAAATTCTTAGTACAGCTCTAGAGTGAGGTACCTGTTCTGAAGTTAATACAATTCATGCTATCCTTTTATATGATCTTGTTATTTCTATCCCAAATTTTTCCCCACCCTACTGTCTCTAGGCTGTGTCTGCAGGCTCCATATTGCTGCTTATAATCTCTGCTTTCTATCGCTGTCCTGCCCATAAGGATGGCATTAATTTTGCACATGGTCAAGGCTTCAGTTTCACGAAACATAACGATCAGTACCTACCAACTCTGATGGAAAGATCTTTCCACAGACAAAGCTAAAAGGCTTTTGACCCCCCACTAACAGCAAAGGAAACTTGAAGGGAGGAAAATTCAGGAGCTGGCAGACCTAATTAGATTTTTTATAATATGGATAAGATCTTCAAAATTCATAAGCATTGGAACACTTCTGTATGATATGTTTAAGACCCCAGTCACACTTGCTATGATTAAAGAGTCTGTGAAAGAAAAAACAAACAACAACAAGAAACACAACAACAGAGGAAAAAAGAAAAAGAAAAATCCCACCCAGGCCCCTAGAGGATCAAAAGACATCGGTCAGTCAGTGGATCTCTGGCCGTGAAAAAAAATATTTTGATCTTGCCTGATTTTGATTAAACAAGATAAAGGTTCAAAAGCTTAAAAGTTCACATGCACGAGACACTGTTGTCTCCAGACTGGCTTTCACCTACTGTGCAAGAATTGTTCCAGTTCCATGGAGCTGATCACATTAAAAAGTAATCAAGAAGGATACAGTCTGAAAAAATAAAAATAGAACTTGCCAGAAATACCAAAGATCTCCTATTTCAACAGTTACACATGCTCTAGCTTTTTAGTTTGGGGAACCGGCAAATAAGGGTTGTTAAATGTAACAGCAGCACAATATCAGAGTTGTTAAGCTATTCTGCCATTTCCCCTGAATTTCACTTCAATGAAAGAGAGATCTGGCTGTGAAAATTAGCACAGAAGCACAGAATGCAGGGCAAGCACAGAGATATTGGTGGTGCAACACCACAAATTACTTCGGAAATATGAATGCAATGTAAGTTTTCCTTTAAAATACAGCTACTTATTTTGTATCCCATAGAAATATAGCAGATAAACAGTTATAAGCAAGGTAGGTGCTAGTGATATTGTCTTCATATTTTTCTACTCTAATCCCTTCTCCATGATCGCACATGCTTGTAAATAAGCCAGGACAGAAACAGCTGACGTAAACTTTTTGTTCAGTTCAGGATGTGGTAAACTGCTTGATCAGTTATTATACCTCAATTTTGCAATGCCAGGTTTTCAGTAACTCAGCAGCATAGCATTGAGTATTGCTTTCAGAATCTGGAAGAAGCAATTTTTGCCAGAGGATAGTAATATGACTTCATTGCTGGAAGAAAAGCTTTCATTGTTTAAGTTACTGGCAGAATTTCATAGAAGAAAATGCAGAAGATAAGCTTTCAGCAGAATTTTCCATTCAGGCACATATCCATATTTTTACCTGTCTTTGTTTTAGAAACAGCAGTTCATCTATGATTCACCTTTCAGCTCCTATAGTTTAGTTCGTTTGAGAAAAACTCACCCCATTAAGGACTCAAATAATTGAAAGCTCCTAGGTGAAAAGACTCCAACCCTTTAAGATCTATACCAGATCTGTATCAGATTCAGCAAAGGAGACTGGAAATAATGTAGTGAACTGTTAAGAATAGACAGCTAGTCCTCTTGGGAAAAATAAGGATTGCTGTATCCTTAGAAAACACGTTTAATGATTCTTGAATGAAGATTCAAATGAACTGGTGCTTCTAGATGGCTCAGGAAGAGCTATGCAGAAATAATAGCTTAAGGCATCCTTGTGCACTATTTGGCTACCCTTCATAGCAGTACTAGGACCAGTCTGGGTAATAATCTTATGATTTAGCTGTACTTGCTCTAGTCCAGAAAACTAAGCTGGTTCTGAATCAGCACAGACACCACTATAGAAAGCAGAGTCAAAAGAACAACTTCAGGAGATTTAGGATGAGAACCGTGACAGATACTATAAAGGATCAAGGATGTTTTTTAAACTCAGAATTTACGTTTTAATCCAGTAATAAGAAAGAAAAGCAGCACTTGAAAATTTTATTCTAGTAACAAAAGGAAACAGCTGAGACTAGACAACCACTAGCTAAGGTCTGACAGACACCCTGGCAAACCCTTACAAAAAAAAATGTAATGATACCTTTATATCAATTTAACATTGTTCTCCTGTTCAAGTTAATGTTAGAGTGACACAAGATGCCAGCATTATGTGGGGGTCCAAGGTGAGGCTGGTCTGAAATGTCGAAGTCTGTTGATGCCCTGAGGGCCCTGGCTTTCTTGAGTAGTTCTTGGTGAACCCAGTTTAATTATTTACTGAAATACAGCTTCAGTAAAAGAATCAGGCTGTAGAAGACGCTTACTTTTCTACCACTAACAGCCAAAGTTCCAGATGTACATGCAAGACAGGATTTACTAAGATTCTAATTGTATTATCATTACAGAAGTATTATTCCAACCCAAACTTCAGTCTAAATTTGAGAGCAAGAAGGTCTGGTTTTCAAAGTTTACAGGCTATGAAACATCAGCAAAGCCCTCACCTTGAAGCATGGGAAAGTTAATGCAAAATACATGATTCTGAGTGGACTGATTTCCCCTAACTGCAATTGATAAGTTAATTGATTTAATGAACAGCACATCATCAAAAAGGGAAATACCAAGGCAAACCCAAACATGATTTAAAAAAAAAATCATTTACCCCGTCTGTTTACAATTCTCAGATTTCTTTTCAATCTCACAGACAACTGCTTGAGTCCCAGCCGCTGCCTCATGCATGACAGGGCAGATGTGAATTACCTGCGCTGTGAGCCTGCCCTTTGCTCTCTTCCCTTCCTAGCCTATCTTCCCACCAGAGGTTCGTATCCCTTCCTTCTGCCACCCATCCCCTGGATCTACCTAAAAAAAAAGGCTGCTTTTCTCTTTTGGGCTTGAGTATGTTCTGTACATTTTCATTTTACTTCTGTTGCCTGGAGTGGCTTCTTGAGGACTGCAAAAAGTTAGTCAATTGGATGTCCGTGTACACAGCTTTGTTGGGCAGGGTTATACGAGCACAGCTGGAGTGGCATTCACAGTTTAATGCCTACTAGTACAATTTTGGCTTTTGTGCAGGCCCTTCTTTGCATCCTTTTCGAAGACAGACAGTAAGCAACTCCAGTATATACAGAGAAATTCAACACAACTTCACGATTTCTTTTACTTAGCTTATTACAACAAGGAACATTCCATACCATCAGTATCTGCATTATAGATACAGCCAGTTTTGTAGCTTCAGGCAGCAGCAGCCCTAGAGAACCCACCACATACCTTGAAATCTAAAACCAGACATAGTTAACCAAGGAATAAAAACCTCCTAATAGATTTCAAGCCTGATAATTTCTATAAACACGTGCTGCAACAGTGATGTCACTACTACAGCTGTCCAAACCAGAAATATAAACATAACCTTCACAAGATGACACAATAAACTAAGGTAACTCTTAAATCCAAACAATAAAAACTCACAAGCATACAACAATGTGAATTACATTTTTATCCAAGTTATAAATCTTTGGTTTCCAACCCTTAAGTCCAACTACTTTGTTTAGGTAAATTCACAAGGCATTTCGTTACCTAACCTCAATCACTCAGAACTCTATTTTGTCCCACATTCACCATTGTTGCTAAGAAACTGTTACTCAAGAGCATTCAGGACAGTGAATATCCTGCACAGATCAGACCCAGTAATCCACCACTTCTGAAGACAGGACACATGAAAACTTACGAGTAGGTACACCTCTTGCTGCAAGGTCTCACTGTAGAAAGCAAAACAGAAGAGTTAGATGACAGCAGTATCTTCCTACAGTAAGAAACAGCATATAGATAGTGATTACTGTTTAATCACCAACATTGGAACTCCATAGTTCATAGTCCACAGGAGAGCCATTAAAGGAAAAGGGACCATTATATTTCCTTTTGAGACTATTCCCAGACACAGAGGTTAGAATGTTGTAACAAAGCCTAAAAGAGATTATTGGTCAATACCACAAACAGCAAACTGCTTGATGTTTCGATTAAGATTAACTTTACTACAACTCTTCCTCTCCAGCTTTTATCGCAAATGTTCTTACTACTTCAGTATACAACTGCAATTTGAAATGTTGACTCTTTTATTGCAAAATACATCTGTGTAGAGACATGAAAAATAAATAGTGGATTTGAAGATGTCTTTCCTGTCCATTATAGAAAACTCAAACATATCAATCATATGAGGTTCTACATGCATCTGATTAAGTGTATAACACTTAATAACCCATTGTACACACTGTATCCATTCGGCAATTGGTACAAGTTTTTAGATTTAGTTTAGAAACGTAAATTTGTGCAAATATTTGCATTTACTAACAGTTTTGGTGGCCAAATTTGGTGAGCAAATAGAATCAAAACAGGTCAAAACCTTATTCCCTTTTGGGAATAAGTGTGTCAAATATTTTCCCAGATTAATAAACAACTGTAGCAGAATTGTCTGAAAGCTGCATTTGTTTTCCAAGATACTTTGTGATTGTCAAGAGGAGTTCCCACGACCTTTGCAGTATAGTAAGGGCACACTGCAGGTGCATCAATGCTGGTAGAGGCAAACAAAATGTATAAAACCTGCTATGGTTCAGGCATGATGGATAGTAAATTGCTAAATGCTGTCAAGACTCCAAAGGTTCCATCCATGTACACTAACAAACACTTCGCTAGTAATTTTTACTGTTAGAGACCTTGATATTTAGAAATTTAGGTTCGCAGTTCTGGATCTGTGGAAACTCAAAAGTCTGCTCTTCATGTGCCACTTAAGTGGCTACTATGTGTCCTCTCTACTCTTGTAAATCTTAAGTTACAGTAGGAGTTTTCTGCTTTACTGAGGAAGCTTTAAAGCAGTTTTTCATAAATGTGCCATTCTACAACACAAGTTTATCCAAGGATGGGACAATTTTCCTCCCAAAGTTGACAGGTAAACTCATTATCTGTAACAGGAATCTTTGATCCTAAACATTTATAGTAAAAATGGACTTAATACACCCACTTTAACAAAAAAAAAACCAAACCACAACACAAACAAAACAACCAAAACTAACCAAACAAAACAAAAAAACCCAAACAGAAAACCAAGCTCTACAGGGCAAAGTAAGTTGCAGTTGGTCAGTAAATAGTAGAACCACACACCCCTTAAAATTAACTATTTCAGGACTAAGTTTTTGCTTGTTTGCTCCCATCATACTACAACTGATTTCTTCTCCACCGGAAGATATGTCCCAAGTCTTGTTGCGAAATTATGGTCCACTTGCTAGGATTAATTATTTATACCTAATCATTTGTTGTTTGGCTATGTATCATTCAGGGAAAATCAACAACTAGATAATTGATTAGTTACAAGCAGAACTTTTACCTTCACAGACAATATATTCTCGCCAAACCCAAAGAAAACTAATATGACATTTCAACTTCTAAAGGAACAACAAAGGGTCTTCAGCACAGACACATGTTGGAGAGGCAATATTTCGCAGTGGTGCCTTCTACTTACCAGAGAGAAACCCAGCAAGATAAGTTTTACTTTTCTCTGGAACAAGTTACAATCCATATTCTTTAGCAACGAATTGGTGAAATTAGCTATTGTCAAATAGTGGTAGATGAGGTATCAGGCAGAGTACTAAAGGCAACATTTTCCAGATGAAACAGTCCTCTAATTAGAAATAAAAAGTACTTTTTTCTTCCTTTTTCAGAAAAGACTGCTGTGAGGCAAGACAATAGAAATGGCACCATCTGCTAATAATCCAATTAGAGAATTTCAAAGCAACAGCTAAAAAAGCTAGCTGTTAGTGATTTATTTTTCTAAACATATTTTTCAATTATACCACATGGAGGTCCACATGCTTTCTAATTACATTTTACTTAGAAACTACAACAATTCACGGGATCAAGGAGAAATCACATCATGGGGTAATGCAAAACACTAGCTTCTCCCAGTTATACTTTTGTCTCCAATTGTGACAGAATATATCTATGGCTTCACCATTTTTTTTCCATATTCCCCCATGATAGGTGATAGTCACACATGTCTCAGCTGTCACTTTTAGCAGAATATTCTCAGAAATGATCCTAGATCTTTTCTTCCCATTTGATCCACGCTCTCTTCCCATTTGGTTTATGGTCAAAAATACTATCAGATGCACAAAGACAATGATAACTTGCCTCCTGTGACTAAATACTCTGAAGTGTTGTATTTAGGACACAATTGCTGCTTATCATTCAAGATTACTTCAGAGGTGGGAACTTGGGTGACACCATTTAGGTGCGTCATGTATTTATCAATGCCAGACAACTCACTGGCTTTTGGCCTTTTGCTGGAGATAGCCAAGTCTGAGATCACCAAAAAAAGAAACACTAATGTTTGAATATGTCTTCAGAAGATACTGACAACTTTGGGAAAAAGAGTTTTGCCCCAGTAACAGGAAATGCACAAATTAAATTACTTGGTCAAGGCTTCACAAGTATATCAATGATGAACATACAGAATTAAATGTATATGCTGAAGTCTTACTACCTAATACCACAGCAACTCATTCCATTATAAGTATAGATATGGCCAGTGAACTGATATTGCTACAGATGACATGAAACATAAAATAGCAGCAGTTACAAGTGCCTAAGGGCTAGAAAGAACTTATCTCGACAAGAACTGTGCTGAAACTTGATGTTTTAGTTCTCATTCAGCCTTCAGGTCATCCTGTATACCTTTTCACACCTGTCTCACAGATGCTTAAAGAACCCCATCACAGACTTATGCAGGTTGATACCACCTTCAATAGGATACAGCTGAAAACTCAACCTGGACATTTTCAGTTTCCTGAAGTCAGCTGATCAGTTTCTGCCCTTCAGTGAATACACGATGTTTTATTGCTGCAGTGGACATACTGACAACAAGGAAAAGGGCCCATCGTCTCAGTTTGACATCTCCCCCCGTCATTTGATTAACTCTTTTAACAGCCAATTATTTTAAGAAAACATAAGATTTGATAAAATACAATGTGCTCCTTCATATTCCTGGTACATAACCACCCATGAATATAAGCTTCACCTACATCTAAACATAAGCACAGCCAACTCTTTCCACCTAACTTGCACTTTTAGTCATCCGGTGTTGCATTTCTTGAAAATAAGCATACTGGAGTAGTTTCTTGTACACATTAGACACTGTTAGTCAAATAGAGGGTGAAGTTTCTCAGAAATGTCTCTAATGCAGGAGCAGGCTGAGAAAGAATAGTTTGTGATGTGAGACTTCAGGTTTTACCCCATCATCAACTTGATAGCAAACAAGCATAACCCAAAGCCATCCTGCATATTTGCTTGCATATCCTCTCCTTAGAAGAAAATTACAGACACAGCATACCTTACATAAATGTCCTACATAAAATTTTATTCCAAAAATATCAATGTTACATGCACCTTTTCAGCAAGAAAGAAAAAAAAAAGTTTGCATTGGAATTTGTTAGATAAAGCACAGTCACTTCATATAGAAAAATACCACAGTCAAATGACAACAAATTTTTCAAGGGAGCACTGGTCAATGACCTGTTAAAAGCAGTCTTGACGAAGGCTACTCACACTGAAGAGAATTTGTGAAAAATTCCTTTTGACTTAGAATCCATCTGAATAAATAATTCAAACAAAGCTATCTACTAGCTGGAAGTAAAAAGATCTGTTGTAGGGAATTAAAATTAATGACTACGATAATAACAAACCATTCAAGTAAAGATGCTAAGCCTCCATTGCCCCATCCCACGTGCAGATTAGCTTACACTGCAGATGCTGGTAACCAGGATTCTTGACCCACAGAATCTTTTGGCAGGATTTACAATATCATGTTACAAAACCCCCCACCAAAACCCAAAACCAAACCACATGTGACAATCAGACTTGGCTTTCAGTTACACCTGCTCCAAAGGAAAATTAGATCCAAGTAGAATGTGAAGCAGCATCCTGATTTAATAAAGCCAAAGTTCTTCCAAGCTGTAGAGATTTTGATCCAAAGGTGATTTTATGGCCAAAAAAAAATATATAAAAAAAAATCTGTTAAAAGAAGCATTTTTCTGGAAATGCTTCAATAGTTACATGTTCTCCTGTGGCAAACAGCTGCTAAGCTACAAATCATATGTCTACCATAACTGCAGTATGTCAAAAGCTTTAATTTTTCCTCTTGCTTTCCTTCCTCCAGATTAGCCTCCAGACAAAAGCACAAAACATTAACAAAAGTTTCAGCTAATGATCTTAACATGGTTTTATTAGACATTCAGAGCAAGCAAACTGCTAGCTAAATGTTTCTCTGCAACATATTGAACACCTTGTTGGTGGCATTATGTAGCCACTTGAAAAAAAAAGTAGCACATGTGTTTGAAAGATAACTTGCCATGTGCACACAACAGGTTTGAGTGGTGGTGTGTTTTTTTGCTTAAAAAAAAAAAGTAGAAGAGGTGATAGCTCAGTTATCCATAATAAGCATTACATTATTTTGGGCACTGAACCACCATTTGCTACTATTATGCATGTATATTCTCACAAATGAAAGAATCACAAGGTGTTTTCTGGGTCCTGTACTGTTAGAGGGTCAGAAAAGTCACTTTATTGATGTTGAGCTGTCAGTTTTTCTGTAAAAGCAGCCACTGGTAGCCACAAATAACCACTCCCTGAATACCTGACTTAACATGCCAAGCCACTTAAGTGCAATGACTTGACAACAATGTCCGAGTTCTCCTGATTTTGATAAATATAGGGCTATACTTCACTGTACAGCAGCTCTTGAAGAGGTATCAAAGGCTGCACATAGGTTACGGTTGCACAAAAAGCCACCACTAAACTCCCAGATTTGTGAGGACAACAGAAAAACCTGACAGCATTTGCTGCTCCCACTCCAAGAACAGACTCACTTGTGTTGTTCTACAAAGAAAGTTTTCCGACTTTTTTAAAACTTAGAAAGCTAAAAATGAAACTTTTGGGGGTTGATTAGTCCCCCAATGTTGCCCACTATACAGAATCTATGAACAACACTACCTTCCTTGTCAGTCAGTTCTAGTAGCCCTGCAGTGTTGTAGAGCACAAGTTTTGCAGGTAGTTTCATGAAAAATTAGAATTTAATCACAGGTGGTCTTTCTTTGTTTCTTTTTAAACTTAAGGTGCCTCACTTATGCCTGGCAGTAGCTTACAGCTGTGCCATACCAAACCAAAGGATAGCTAAGCTCATATCTTGTTTCTAACAGTAGCAAATATCAGATGCCTGAAGTGTGTCCAATGAGACTATTCATGTAGTTACAGTAGTGTAGATATTTCAAAACCATCTTTAAATTGGTTCATTTAAAGTAGCCGCAGAACAAAGCTCAGTGCAGGCTAGCCTGCTGTGCGACAGTAGGCAAGTTCAGATATTAACAAACCTTGGGTTCTTCACCTCCTTGCCTGACAATATACCTTCATTGAATAACATACAACAAAAATGTTCTGCAATTACATCCAAATATTCCTGAGTTGCTAAGTAATAACTACATTTATTCAGTCAAAATCACATGCGACCTATTTACTTCATGAGCAGTCTGACCCTATGTTACTTCCCATTTCTTTCCTACTCAGATGCTCTGGGCCAGTTAATATACAGCTTCTTGCTCCTGCCACTTGCTGAAGAAAATCAAGGCTTGTCTAGATAGCATCAACACTACTGACATAGTATCAAGACTCGAAGCAAAATGACTCTGACTACTTTTTCATGTATTTCTGGATGCTCCCATGAACTTGTTTCAAGTACAGTTACAAGAAATCTTAGTTATTATGTTCTTTCACTCATGAAAAGTAAGGAAGTTTTTCATTTTTATCCTATGAATACATAAGCTAACTATTAAACCACATCCTGTATGAAGGGTTAATACATCATTAATAAATTTCAAAGTGATAAAACCAAAAACTTGTGCTCAGAGTATTTTTGCACTGTCATTGTATTAAACTTGTCCTTTTCAGCTTCCCCAAGACTGATTTCTTTCATTTGTTGCCAGGATCAAAGCATAGGCAAAAATTCCAATGGATTCTAAGACTAATTTGTTGAGATTACTGACTTCAGAGATCTTGGGTACATGCCATGATGTGCATTCATTTATAACATAAATTGATAACCTCAATTACCTACCATAGCAAACTTTTAACAGTGTCCACTTCTAATACTATGCTCTGCTGCATCAAGTAGCTAATGAGGAAAAACATGAACTGGGCAAGGCAAAAGTCTACTGGGACACGAACCGCACAAATAAGAAGTGATTTATAGAGTGGGTGGCTATACAAAATCAAGCTTGCATTACTGACAACTGCAGGAGTTCTGTGGAAACTGATGCCCTCCTAGCTGAATTTATCATTAATAAATCCTTGATGAACTCCAATGCTGTAACTGGTATGAACAAACTGTTTTCGGTTTTCAGCTTAACTTGGTCACAAAGGCTAAGGCAGAACATGAACCTGAAGTAAGCAGACTTGATCACTACATTTGGAGACACTTGGAACTGTGGAAATCAGTCCAAACCTAACGAGCTGCAGATGAGCCCTGTATGGATGAGAAGGTTGGGATATCCCAGCAAAGCCTCCTACTCCTCACAGAGTTCTAAACAAGTCACCATTTGATATATAGTACAGATACTGAATATTAAAAGTAAGTTAACTAAATTGTTGTAGTTGGAGTCCAACTCAGTCAGTCTCACACAGGGCACCAATTGTTGCAGCACAAACAAACTAGTAGGCTGCAACAAGGCTTATACTGTTGGTCAGATTCTACTGTCTGTGCTGTATCTCCTTCCTCCAGAGGCCAGACCACACCGCTCCTCCTCCAACTGACCCCAATTCGCCCAAACCTCAGGGCTATTTAACCACTTAGTGGGAATGAGCTAAAGCTGCACATCATCCATGTCCATCAACCCACTGCCTCTGAGGCCAGGTCTCAGCTGCACATTATCAATGCTAATCAACCCACTGCCTGCATTCCTCTACAATTAATAAGCAGGCTGTATGGATTGAGTGGCTGACTACTGTCAGCCTTATGTCATCCATTTTCAGCTCTTCATTGTTCCTGTGGCCTTCTATTAAAACAAAACCATCCCTTTCAAGTAATTTATCCATAATGGCAGCACTTCCATCCACACCACAGTAATTAACCCCCCTATCACCTTAATGAGCCAACTAGGGCATTTTATTTGTCTTTTAATGTTTAGATTTCTTCACACAAAAATAGGAATCCATCAATTGCCTTAACTTCAACCAATGGCATGTCCCAATATATAACCACTGAAGAGATGAACATCTGACCTTATCTATTGGCAATTAATAGTGGAAGAATGTCAAGAGATCACTGATAGTAAGCTGGTACATAGAAAAGTGGAAGTGGATTGCTGAAGGCTTAAGCAATAAGTTAAGAATCAAACGAGTTACACTCAACAGAGTCCTTTTTTTCTAAATGGCAGTCAGATAACTTGATACCATTACATTTGGGAAAATAAAAGTCATCTTCAACTCAAAGTTGTGTTAAGAAGTCCTGAATCACAATAGTCCACAAAACAGTCGCCATACTTGTCTTTCTGTAACTAATGGGCAGAAAGGCTCCTCCAGAGACTGATTTAGGGAACAAGTGTAACTTAAACTGTTAATAAAAAATTGTCTAAATCAGTCTCTGTAGGAGCCCATTGTTTTTGGATGGAAACTGAATAGACTAACATCCCTTATGATGCTCCTGCTCTTGCATCGAGCTTTCTTTTGACAAAGCTGATTAAATGAACAACTGCCTTCTATGCACATCCCACATTGATTTGTATCAATTCTTGGAATGTTTAATACTGAAACATTGTATTCCTACTTATTTCTGAAAAGATTGAACTAAAAAGATATCAAACAGCAACTTTATGGGATAGCTCCCTAATCTGCATCAATTCTTCAGAAAGCAAATGCTTGCAGTTTTGTGGGTTTAATGCTTGTGGGGCCACACATTATCTGCAAGTTAGTTGAATGTATTGTGAAACAATGGTAGAAGAGGAAGCAATTCCAGAAAGATTTAACAATCGGCAAAGGTGTCTCAGCGTCCATGGTGGGAAAGGTCAGGGGCACGGTGAAAGCCTGCAGCCCCCTCACAGCAGGGGAAGGTGGCTGGGGGCAATGGCTTCCTGGGCCCCCAGCACCGCAGGGAGCCAGCCCCCAGCCCGGCTGGCACCCCTTCCCTGCAGAGCAGCACAAGGAACAGCATCACAGGCAGCTCTGCTGTGTGCCTGAAAGCTAAGGTCCTCTGATGGCGGTTTAAAGCCTGTTTACAAAACCGAGCTTGGTTTACATCACTTTTGTAGTTTAAAAGGCCCAGGCCCAGAAATAAACCCGCAGGTCAGCTCAAAGCATTCATTAAACTGCATTTGACAGTGCTAGGGAAGATGATATCCCTTAGTACAGTATACATTAGGGAGTAACACATTTTCTCTGCTACAAATTTAACTGCTATGTGCCCCTTAATGTTTTACCTAGATTCTTCCCTCTGAAACCTATTACATTTGAAAAAGCTAAACAGAGTGGTACTCAGATTAGTCTTGCTTTGTTTGTTTCCAAATTTAACTTGTTTTTTCCATGGCAACTGTATTCCCATTCCTTGCTTGCACGTGCAGTATACAGAGATATGAGGTCACAGTGATGTTTTAAGATCAAGAAGGGTCTTCATGACATGACAGTAAGATTGCATTTGATGGACAGCTATCATTTCTGCTTATAGCACGTAGCTCAAAGGAAAAGTTGTCTTCGAGCAGTTTAATTTCAGTTTTATTCAGCTTATTTGCTGAAAAAATGAGATGTGTGATACCACAATATTTTAATGCAATCTATACATTCAGTATGTGATAAGTAAATATGTGATCACATATCACAGAATATTTAATATTCACTTCAGGCTTGGACTTCCATTTTCCATAACTAAACTATAAAGGTAAGGAAAAGCACAGCACACAAATTCCTGATGAAGATACACTTCAACTGGAGGTAAAGAATAAAAACAACATCTCCCTGCTCCCCAAACAAACCCCCAGAAAACAGCAGCACAAAGATACTGGATATTTAATATGGTTTCTTCTGCCTTGTTTGCACATTTAATGTTGAGAACCAATTTATTTTAAAATCCGGTATTTGTGAATGCTTGATCAAAAAATCATCAAATTCCACAAGAGTTTTATTTTAACATTAGTTAACTAGAGCTATACCATGTCCTGTAGGATAGACAATCAATTACAGACACTGCAGACAGCTGAGCTGCTGCTTCAGGTGGTAACTATTTCTATGTTCACTGGGGAACACAGGCACTTCACTTCCTATTCTGAAAATTCATCACCCATTCCAAGTAAATCCTTCAAATAGACTAGGACACAAATATCGGCTTTCATTCAGAATCCTCTATTTTACAGTAGTTGAAAACTAGAAGTTTAATTTCCCATCTGTAGTGTTTACATTCAACCAACCAACCGAAATCTAGACTGCACATAGACTGTCATTATGAACTAATCCCTAATGCTTCAGTACTTGTATAAATATAAACACCATAGAATCACAGAATTGTTTATGTTGGCAGAGACCTTTACAATCACTGAGTCCGACCATTAACCCAGCACTGCCAAGTCCACCACTAAACCATGTCCTGAAGTGCCACATCTACGTGTCTTTTGAAGTACCTCCAGGGATGGTGACCAAAGCACTTCCCCAGGCAGCCTGTTCCAATGCTTGATGACCCTTTTGGTGCAGAAGTTTTTCTAATATCAAATCTAAACCTTCCCTGGTGCAACTCAAGGCTGTTTCCTCTTGTCCTGTTGTCGTAGGACTCCAGAAAAATTTCAAAAAGACAGCTTTAGCACATGCATATAGCTATGCTTCCCTATGTAACTGCAGCTATCCATTAAACTTTTGGTAACACAACATGCTTGAGGAAAAATATTTAAGAGCAAGTATTAAAAATATTAGCAAGAACTAGGACTATCAATACAGGCCTTATACGCAGTGTAAGCACAGTATTTCCCAGCTCAGTATTGAAGTTACACCCAACCTATACATGCATTCTGGTCATTCAAGTCATATCCCAAATGCCTACAATCTGAAGTACATCTTGATTTATTTCAAATAGAGGTCTGTTGAAACCTGTGTTAAAGCAACAGACCGTTCTGTACCTGAAAAAAACGGCGTAGCAAATTATGAATGGTAATTTAAATACAAATTCTCCTCTTATTCATTCTCCACTGTAAATTAATTGCTATTAATCTGAATGCCTTTCACTGATAAGTCTGCCTTATTAGTCATGTTTTAGGTCCATATTTTCAGCAGTTCTATCCCCAAGAAAAATATGTTTCTAACGGAGCTAAAGTCTATCAGCTATTAATGTCTGCCTTCTGCATTGTATTTTTAAAGCTTGCTTCACTCACCTGTAATTCCAGAAGCAAGGTGACTATATGCAAGGACAAAGGAGGAGGCAGCTCTAAGACCTAATGCAAGTTCTATGCAGGAGATCAGTTGCACATAATGAGCTAGAAAAAAATGATAATAAAAAATATCAGAAACAAACAAATTTTCTGGCAGCCCAAATATGTTAGGATCTACATGACTATACTAAAGGCTAGTATCTTCGGGACTCCTGAGGAGAGGCAGGTGCTCAACATGTAACTATTTCAAACACTTCACTTCTTTGAAGATGCCAGCCAAAGAAATTAAACCCAATGTGCTCCAATTCATTTTAATTCATATTCAGTTGGAAGAAGTATTAATTAAATAAACTTTTGCCAGTTTTCCGCATAAAAATCAAGCATATTTGATTTATTCCCCTGAAGGAAAAATAGGAATACAGTAGCTCTGTCATTACAAAGGTGTATAAGGAGTCAGCATAAGCACTCTCAAAGAAAATAAAACCTGTGGTAAACAACTGACTCAATGGATGATTCTTCCTACTCCTCCCATCACATTTAAAGTTTGCCTAAGGAAAAGCCTTAACTGGAGCTTGCTTTCAAACTGGGAAGCAACTGCCAAAACAGTTTGTGCTAAAAATTAAAAAAAAAAAAAAAAAAAAGAAAAAAGAAATGTTGGCAGTACCTTGTGTAAGTAATTTGAGATCAGGGAAGCTGTTTAATTTAAGGTACAGCCTAAGTATTACTTCAGTTAGGCAATTTATGTTATTCTAGTTGGTAGCATACTGTATTTGTGTAACACAAGAGGACAGAAGTGGAAATAATATATCCAATACCAACTCTGTGAGAGTTTTACAGTGAAAGTGTAGCTGGCCCTAGAGACTTATCCTATTCTGTCACTATAGGAAACAAAGCAACAGTCAGCAGAGCAATTGCTTCAATTTATGTGCTGTATTTCCAGAGGCATGAATCCTTTAGAATTCAAGCCAACTTTAAGCATAGTAACTCTTCCAGTTCAGGTTTCTAATACACTGAACACGAGCTAAAAAATAAATAAATAAATCAGTAATGTCATAGGTACAGTGGAATATTCATAGCTGTTCTTCTATTAGAGTTTCACATTTTGTGCTGAGAAATTTATGAATTGAAGTTCAAGCTTCATTATACTTTTCATTAATTGTCCAGCTACTGAGCAGCATTAGAAAACCTCGTAATCATAAGAGTATAACAAATTGAGAATAAGCAGAAGATAGCCAATAATTTAATTTTAGGATCATATATAGTGATATGGTTAAATTCAGAAAGATCAGATTAGGTTGTCAGTCTTCCAGAAATATGGCTAGGGAGCTGAGCAAGAAAACTAATGACAAGTGAGACAGTAGCAGGGAGATGTAGCTCAAAATACAGTACAAAAGTAATCAAAGTCATAGGTAAAACCCCTGAACTGCATTTTCCTGTTAGAAATTGAAGTATGAAGAACTTCTTAAACACATCTGTTTCTTCAAGCCTCAACTTTCTTGCAATCACTGAACATTGATATGGTACAGAGAGTGAACAAGACAGCCGGAGCATAAATTCAGATATAAAACACGCAGGGTTTCAAAAGAGCTTTTGTGCTCCAATACAGGTTTTAAAAGTCTTGTAGTCAAAGGTAGAAAAATAGTGACTAACATAACTAGATAACAGAATGCAGTACTCTTAAGGTCACACTGTCTTGCTAGTGAATTGCTTAAGGAAATGAATGTTGTCAAGGTAAGGACTCTGTGCCTTAACAGTTATGTTAATATCTTAATGTTAAATCTGCTAAGTGTGTAAAATAAACAATCTCAGCAGAAGGCATTAGGTAATGGATGCCTGCCCTAATTAACTACATGACTCACACACTTCTCCCCCCCCCCCAAGAAGTGATATGAGCTTTTCAATCAGCGGCTTCCAGGTCGGGTAGTTCAAGCAGCCAAATGAATCATCTCTTCATCTAAACCTGGTAATCGATTATGATTCTTCATTTACAGCTGGCTTGAATTAGTTTTTGCTTTCAAAGTTGGCATACAGCATAGCATTCAATGTCACTGAAACCCAAAGAAGCAAGACATAACTCCCTAAGTGCAGCAGTTGGCATCTGTAGATATGTAAAGATCTTATGTTGGAACAAGTCAGTGGCAACTACATTATTGTCAGATTACCCACTTAAACTGTGAAAAGCATGTGTGCGTGTCTGTGTATGTATAATGCTTTATGGCTGAGTAACAGGTTTCCTAGATTTAAGGTTTTAGCAGTCTCCTCAGTCAACATGTAATTCAGGAAATCAGAAATCTATAGATAGAGAATAAGCAAGGGTCGAGTTTGATTATGTACAATAACTTATCAGAATTATTTAATTCTTAACTAAGAAAGTAGATTAAGATTTCAAAAATGATCAGTTACTGATAAGAACATAGGTTTTGCTGAGATCTGAAAATGCTGAAGGTAACTACAGAAAAATTTGAGATTAGCAATGTTAATGCAACTGGTAACATCCAAAAGGGCCTTTATTCAAAAAGGCTTTATAGAAACATTTGGGGATGAAAAACTTTTATGAAATTAAGACTTGGGTAAAACATCCTAGTTGATCCATTGTCTTCACTTGGAATAATTACTATCCTGGGTATATGGGAACAACATGACAATATTTTATAGCATGCAAGTGTTAGCTTAGCAATGTAATTTTGCTTCTTACCCAAGTAAACAATTCAATGTCCTAAATAAACATAAAGAAGCTGTTGAATTTCACTCCAGTGTGGTAAAACCAAAGTTTGACACCTTGAAGGATGCTGCGCTCGGCAAGGTGAAAGGTGCAACCAGCCCTACTGTATGCTGCAAGTAAGTATAATTTAGTCACAGTAATAAAGGTGTATTTACAGCAAGTAAGCTGTCATATACTTCAGTACTCACTCTAAGGCTAATCACACTTGCAGGAAAATATAAAGGGAAAAAAAATATACTACCACCTTTAATAAGAGAAAGTAAATGGCCCAAGGCAATGTAATACTATGCTTTAAAGAAGAAATCACCCTAAAGGAGCTTATCCTCCAAGGTGTTTGAGGAAGACTAAGATAGCATGCCTCATTTCTGTTTTGACAGTATTTGTATAAGTCACCTCTACCTCTGCAGAATCTATCTCTATTATTATAATAAACTGCTGGATGGAGCAAGTACAATATTTTAAATCAGCCTGGTTCCAGTGGGTTTCACACAGACAGGCATCCTTTACTGGATGTTTAACACTCTTCTACTTCCAGTAGAGAAGAAGAAAACCTCACTGGATAACATTATATTGATCACCTGAAACAAACAGGCAAGGTAGAGCAGTGATGCCAGTCTATATTACAATAATACTATACCCGATTTGATTGTGTGGACCCATTAAGTCTGAAATGGAATTTAGTTGTAATGCAAGTAGCTTAACTAGAGATGTATCTACTAATTAATAAGCAGTTTTCAAACATTCTGTGAAAACATGGTTAAGTCTTATTTTTTGGCTCTGTAGGTTCCTGCCTTAATAGGAAACGAGTGAAGGACTTATCTTTCCAGAACCCTGGATGACCTGCAGTTGTATGCAGCTCAACAAATTTAACTCGGAGGGTCTGACCTACGGAGGGAGAACTTTGCTCACACAAGCATCTGGTTCAACTTTGGTTTAGTGAAACTCTTTTCCACATCTGTTTGCTCTTTGAAGGAGTGAGCAAGTATATTAGCATGTCAAAAACTTAAACGTAAACAAGCCTCTTCAACTGATAAGACATAGTTTGTTTTCATATAAAAGCTTTAACTTCACAGCATGTAGCGATTTTCTGCTGTGCCACACTGATCAAATATTACTCAGCTTGCACAAAATACTTACATACCACAACTCAACCCCCCCCACAGCATACTGCTCAGGAAAGTTACTATTCTATGTATCTTGGATTTAGAGAGGGTAAAGATCCTGTATGCAAGAGCTTTGATCTTCCATTGTTGAAGCTCAAATTCACTTGAAACATCATTAGAATATAAAAGTCAAAGGAAAAATTTCTAATAGGTTTATATGGTATGTAATTAATGTGAAAACATCACCTGCACTGTATTCCGATTTCCTGCAAGTAATTTAATTAAGTCTAAATGATATAGCAGTGAAGGTACAGCTCAAAAAGGCATGATCCAGAAAAACCATTATCTTTGCAATCAGTCATTCACTCAGAAAGGAGTCATTACAGTTACACAGAACCTGACACTGTATTATGATTAAAACTAATCCAGCCTGAAGTGGTAATGAGGAACTACAGAAGTCTTTTTCTAATATTGTTGAAGAAGCAAGGAAGCAGGAACAGGAGAGAGAAATGACCAAGTCCTTCAGTTGCGGCTCAGGTTTATGCTGGTTTAAATTGTTCAGAACCAAAGCACTAGCATCTTTACTTCCCTCGCCTCAGCTACTGACTATAACCTCAGCTGACAGACCAGTAAGAAAACCAAGTCTGCAAGTTCCATGGAAACAAGCATCCAGCTGAAAGAGAAAACACCTGCCATTGCTGGGGAAAACCAGCTCTAGATCTGTACAAGAGTATGTCCCAAACATAGACAAAAAAGCTTATAAGCCATCAAAACATAAATATTCAGGAAATGGAGGTTCAGGAGTTTTGTTACTCTGCAAATAACATTGCTTGTATTTGTAGCTGTCAGCATTTAAAGGCACCCAGAAAAATCCCAAGAGAAAAAGAGGCCTGTGGGCAGCTGAAGCATCTTGCCTGCAGGCCAGAGAATATGAACACAATACTTGAATTGTCTTCATCAAGCATTTCTTCTGAAGTTAATACAAGAATATACATATATAACACAGGTTAAAAGCTGGTTAGGCTAACAAAGTGGAGGAGTGTATCAAGAACACATACAAGTTTCAAGGAGCTACACAGAAGAGAAACTGCAACTAGAAGTAATATGGAAACTATTAAAAAGTTAAATGGAATTAAATTTATTCAAGAAGAAATGCTACCAGTTCTACTAATCCACCCTGTCAAATTTTCATAGCAGAGGCACAAGGGGGGTTAAACAATATCTTCAACGTGAGGTCCAAAGCATGCTGAACTTCATTGTAATTTGTGGAAAGCACATCTGCTCCACCATCTCACATAGATAATACACTCTGCAGCAAAATAATGGCGCCTTTGATGCTTCTTTCACAATTACACCTGTTTCTATGGAATTTAAACTGTAGTAAGACTTCAGGTGGCAGTTTGTTGAAAATGTAGCCTAGTAGTAGTTAGTCATATAAATCAACACAAAGAAACAAGATTTAACTTCATTACCATCAGTGGGCTATCTACAAAGACTTATTAAGAGAAGCTTCCCTTTGAAATTACTGAAAACTGAGTAGCACAGAACTACACAAGCAGAACATGCTTTCCCCATCCAACTCTGAGTAATAAAAGAGAAAGAAAGAAAGGTAAAGCACAAACCTGTTACAAAACCAGTTCATTTAAAAGGTACCCAACATACAATAAATACCAAGATATTAAAAGACACTACAGTTGTAACTAAACAGTATGAGTGCAAACCTCATGAACAGAAGATATACAAAACTATGTTCATGATAAAACACAAACAAGTTTTCAGGAGAGGCCGAAATAGAGCAGTACTTGTATTCTAGTTTTAGATTACTCATAAAAGAAATGGGGAAAGCTAAGGTCCAGTTCAGGAATCAGCCTCTCCACAGAAATCTGCCCCACTATTTCCTATACAGTCTCTAGTTTCTTCACCAGGTGCCCTATATGGGGGACTTCAGGTCAGATGGCATGAATGGTTCTTCACTGTTTTGCCAGTTGAAATGTCTTGTCTGTAACCATATTGCCTTTTTCATAAGCCCTTTGCATGTAAAGCCATGCCTGTCAGAAAAGTCAAAGCCACTAATTGCCTACCTTAATACTTTATCACAGTATATTAAAAAAAAAAATAAAAAAAGAAATTCAGCTTTGCACTTGGAGAAAGACAGTGACATCCAGTGGTTCATTACTTAGTCAGTGATGTGTTTTAAAATAGCTATTTTCAGGAATATTTCTCAAGTCCTATTACTCATCTAAATAGGATCATTTAAACCTTAGCCAGATCCCAGCTGCTCAAATCAGCACACTTGATTTAAAACAGATCTGAGACATTACAAAGACATTCTGCATACCTGAGGAAAAAACAAGCTTATTGCAATCTTAATATTTCTATTCTTCAATATGATCAGTGTGAAAAAAAATATCTGTTACCACTTCAAATACAGAGCATTTGACCTCAAATGTCTAACAGAAGTTAACTACGTTCCCCTTGCTATGATCAGGAATAAATTGTTATTTAATTAACATATGCATGAAAGTTTCTTCAATTTGTAGTTCAGGTTTTATATGTGTATATATTATAGGAATAATTTAATAATATATCAATTGTCACTAAAGGAAGAGACCAAATAACCAAAAGCTTTTCACTGTGCTGCTTAATAATACTGAAAAAGACAACTTCAGTGCCGTATTTTTGACCACATGAGGAAGGGTGTGATACTCTGTCACAAGACCGTTACCATGTTGGTAGGGTTTACGAAGACCAAAAAGTTGAACAAGTAGCTTCAAAATACATATTTACATGTATTTTATGAATACAGTACTACCTGAAATGAAAATACAAGCAAAGCCATAAGCAAATACTACAAAAGCAATAAAAACTCAAGGAAATAATGTTGAAATCAACCTTTTGATAGTACTATTTCCTAGGTACACAAAGCACACTATCATGTTAAGGAGTATATGAGAATTTAGGTAAAGCACTCAATTTTAACTTTCATCAGTTTGTTGCTTTTCCCCCCATATTTTAATTTCTCTTTCACCTTATTCTTCATTAGTGAAAATCTTTGAAGTGGAACTACTGCTTCCCTTCACACTGAACTAACTAGCAGAAGAGAACACCCTGGTAGTTTCTGTTAGCAGATATATGTCTTAAGACATTCTGCAATGGGCAGACTCAGTCCACCAAAAACTCATCCCAAGTACTGAGCAATATAACTGTTTTGCTGCTTTCCTAATACTGAACTAATCCCTAGAAGGAAGCCTGTATATTTAAAGAACAACATTTCAGTGCTGAGAACTGCTTGCATTTCTACTTGAACTGAAGGAAGCATTTACGTGCAATCGCTGCTGAGATATTTTATGGCAGTTTGTCCAAATTCACACTGACATTTTCTAGTAAACGTTGCCCAAGTTAACATGTAGGCAAGAAAATATATGTAACTTCATATCTTAGTATGACATCACAATTTGTATAGAGTGTGATGATACTGGTTTTCTGAAGAGGTACATTTGAATCTAAAAACCAAGATGAATCCACCTAAGTCTGAGTAGATTCTAGACTAAATTCAGTTAAGGTAGGACTTTGTAAAGGCTGATGTTATGTCACTCACTGTGAAGCAGTTTAAGTTCCATGGTCAGAAAGCTTTGTGCACCACACATTTCAGGCCATTCAGTAATGTAATTTGTTTGCATCATAAACACAAAGCAGCAAATATGGTTACAGGCCATCTTCACCGAGGCACGTTGTGAGATCTTGCACTCAAGATTAAATGGTTCTGTATTTTGAGAAAGAGCGTGAACATTTAACAATGAAATAAAAAAATCAATTGTGTTTAGAATTTTATAATTAAACCTAGGCTCTAAGCTGTTGATCTGCCAGGAAATCTATTAATTACTGTAACTATGTAGCAAGTGAAGTTTGGACTAAAAGCATCAGAATATTTTATCAGGCTAGGCAAATACACAGACAACATATTCAAATGATTAGACCCTTCATTTCATCTTTCCAAGTTGTACCATCTTAGGTAGTACTGCTCACTTCATTGCTTTTAGTTCTCATTTTGTTTACAAAAGTAAGTATAAAGGGAAAACAATTACACTAGAAAAAAACAAAATATCACAAAAAGGTTGGGCTCAACAGGTCAAGTCATTTTCACCCTCCCAGTCCCAGAATGAAGCTATTCAGTTCCTGTGGTTGCTGATAATGCTTGTAAACTGGTAGGCAAGCAGGCAGCTGAAAATAAAATTAGTTAGTGCATAAAGTACCAAAAACCCCCTCAAATCCAACAACTTTTAGTCTCCTAATTCTCTATATGAACAGGCAAATATCACATACCATTAACTTCAAAAACATCATTTTCTGATTCATGCAGTCTCATGTATGTTATGCAGCTCTACAATCAGAACAGGACCACTTAATTTTAAACAATATAATGTAAGTTTTCTTAAAAAAAAAAAAAGCATCCATTAGTTTTACCTAATAAAGTGTTTGTTTGCCTTTTAAGGAGGATGAAGTAAAACAGATTAGCATTAAAAATAAAATCACAAGTATATACTGTTTAACCAGTAAAAGAACTGGTTAAAAGCAGTCTTAAAAATGGAAAACCTAGAACTGAAGCAAAACTAAATAGCTACAGCTCAATTCAATACTCTTTCCTATTACAAACTAGAATAGCTATACTCAAACTTTAAAAAAGTAGAGTGACACTCCACAGTCCTGGTTCCAGCTAGCTATTGTACAGTTTAATATTTCCATTATTTCCATTAGTAATAAAGCAATAGACATCAATCAATAAAAACATGACTGATTATGTTTGTTGCATTCCCACATAAAGTTGCTATGTTACCCATGTATCATATAATTTGTAACAGTAGTTTTACACCTAATAAGGGAACACATTTAGAGCTTCATTTACACCCTTTAGGAACAATTTTAGCCTGAAGATTTCATAACAGTATGTGTAAGTAATAACAGCTCTTAAAAGTAAAAAACATTTCTTGAACCATCAACTATTTATGAACTGAAATACAACTCTTATAACTAATTATTTCATATTTCCTTTTGTTTCTGTTGCTTTTTGGTTATCATAAGTACTAGAACTACATAATCCCTAGTTAGCATTTTCAAGACTACTTAGTAGATAATAAATTGATGAAACATAAACTAACAAGAAATCCAATATAAGCATAGCATCCAATGTCTTGAAACATTGTGTAAGAATAGCTAAGATAAAAAAAGGCTGGAACATAATGTACTTTACATAAACAAACATGACATACCATTAACAAAAAAGGTTAAATAAAACCCAAAGAAAAAGACCTTCCTAGAGTTTTCATAAACACTTACACAGAACACCTAAGCTTCCATATCCTTAAGGAAAGTGAAGATATTTTGTGGCAGGCCTGAAATAGAGTCCAGGTGAAAGCTAAATTGGTTTTATTAGTGAAAAAGCTAATGACCTCCGGCTTGCAAGCTGACTAAACTTTTTACTCCATTTGACTGGAAACACACAGCAACAGTGCTAAAATTATTGTCCAGAATGTAGCTGATGAGCCGTATACAATTAAATTTAATCCAAATTAAAAATAACTACCCTGTCCAACTGTTCTTTAAAAAAAAATACAAGCATGTAAATTAACTTGAAACATATCTTTTATCAAATTGAAGCTATAATACTTAATGAAATAATATTTTCTCATTAATATCGAATAACTGTTCCCTGCTTTGGTAATACTTGGGTTTGATCCGCACGAAGAGACTCCCGTGGCAGTGGAAGCACGCCTGCCCACCCGCCGGGCCGGCCAGGAACCCGTAATGAAGCGGGTGGCCCGCCAGGTGGCGCTGGTGATTTGCAACAGCTGGGTCTTACAAAAGGTACGTTTACGGCAAGTAAACCGCTATTAGCGCTCGCTTTAAGACTGTGCTTGCAGGAAAAAAATAAATAATAAAAAAAAAAACAACTATTCCTTTTAATGAGTGAAGGTAAGCACCCCACAACAATGTCATACTATGCTTTGAAGGAGAAGTCACCCTTAAGAGGTTTGTTCTCCGAGGTGTTTGAGAAAGACTAAGGTAGTGTTCTTAATTTCTTGTTTTGATATTTGTTGTAGTCATTTCTACCTCTGCAGAATCTCTCTCTGTTATAATAATAAGCCACTGGATGGAGTAAGAACAATATTTTAAATCGGCCTGGCTCCATTGGGTTTCACACAGGCAAGCATCCTTTACTGGAAGTCTAATATTCTTCTACTCCACGTTCAAAGGAAAACAGGAAAAAATAAAAAAAGGACAGCAGTTGCCCAGTTCAAGTGAGTATAAGCGGCCATTATAGCATAGTCTTTTGTAGCCCTTCCCCGTCTCTCATTAATTTTGAAGGAAAGAGAATCAGAATTGCAAAAGCTGTATCGCTAGAAGCACACTGGCTATGTTAATTACCCTAATACCAGGGATCTTAAAAAGGAAGTAACTGCATCAGGGAAGTTGTGCTGTTAGCGAGTATTTAAAAATCCTGAAGTTATCATAATTTATAAGAAGTTTTAGAGAAGAGTAAACTGAGTTAATAATTGTACAATTAGGAGTATTAATGATAATGTCTATACATACCTTTCTATATCACAAAATGTGACTTCTAAATACTTATTTGATGCTGTTAGCAAAATGCTTTCCTATTGAAGAGGAATGTACCGTTTAAATACTGAATTAACCATATATTAGTTGAAGTAGGTTGAATGAAAACCTGTGTCAACTACATAAATTCATACCGTGTGTAAAAAAGCAGTGGGGGTTCTGAACCGCTGTTAAACTACAGATTGGTGAATGGATATCTGAATTTATACTGGGTGTGAAGTTAGCTATGTGTCTAGCTACCTTTTAAAGAAGGAAAAATCACAATTTATTTGAGTTACAGCATGCTTCCAGGTTCTAATACATGTTGATTTGGTCAACCTGTTATTGGATTGACTCAGCTCTCGAGCTCTCAGGTATAAAAAAATAAAAAAACCCAACTCATTGAAATTAATATAATAAAGCTTCTATCATTACCTTGTTGTTTTTAGCAAAATTTTGTAATTGTGACTTTAACCATGGATATTTGGAAAATTTGAAAGACACATCCAATTTGACCTGATATTTTAAAAAAAAAAAAAAAAAAATCGGGAAAAAGGAAAGTATAGCCTACAAGATGCTCGTAGAGTCATAAAGTAAGTTTCTACTATGTCTTGGCTGTGAATTTTTATACTGAAGAATGTATATTTTCATAATTGGACCCATTGATTACATAGATCCAGGAATCTTATTGTGAAGCTTCTGACCCTTTCAAGAAAGTAGTAAAAAATGTAACAGAGCTAAATAAAAGTAACAGTTTTCATAAGGCCCTACCTGGAAGTTTGCATTTGAAAAAGGCTTTCAAGCCTACCTGATAGCTTTTTACCAAGTAATCATGTGAAGCCACAGAAAGCCAGATAGTTAAGGCTAGATTGGTAGAGAAAAACGCAAACTGTATCTTTCTTTAGCTAAGATGACTGAAATGGTGAGATGAGGTGATTTGGATGAGGTCAGTCTCTTAATAGTTTAGAGAGGATTAGAAACAGTATGTTACTGGCTCTCAATCTGTTGCTGTCATTATTGAGCTACTTGAGTTCCTTGAAAAAGAATGTAGGTTTTAGTATTACTGCTCTTGGAATTCACAGGAATAAATTAAAACATACAGACTTGTGAATTCTGTTTAGTTGAAGGTGAAAGTATTTCATCTCAAAAAAAACCCCAAAACGCCAGAATATTTTCATGTTTACAAACTGAAAAATGTGGCTGAATTAAATCTGGGCTTTTGTGAAGTTACACTAGCAAAGAAAGTAATGTGGCTTTAAATTGTGCAACATGTAGCGTTCCTAAATAATGAAGAATATGCCAACCCCCTACCCAACCAATAAAAAAAAAAAAAAAAACCCACCCAAAAAACAAACTAACTAGTGCTCCAAGTGTTGACTGTACTGAAACCTGGAGGAGTTGTGCCAAAATGACTTCCCTAGCCTCTCCATAGGCTGCTGTAACTCACTTGCTTTGTATAGCATTTGGGATCTTAAGCACAGCTAGTAAAACAATTGTCAGCTCATATGTTACACTGAGCAATAAGCAGGGAAAGAGTAAGAGGGCTTTTCAATGTCATTTGGTTTTATGTAGATAAGGGCTACAAACCTCCTCTTCGGGGCAGGGAACCCAACACATCTATTTGCTGTAATTACTCCATTACTTATATGGAATTCTTGCCTTCTAGCATAGATAAGCCTCGAAAAACATGCATTTACATTTTATACAGGGTCAGCAGTGCACAGATTTAATTAAGTTTAGTGATCTAAAATGTCAATAAACAGAAGTACACAAACTACACGCTTAGGAAACATTTATGCTTCAGTAACTGCTGGATTGTAGAATCTCTATAGGAAAATAGTTGTTATTGAGGTCATAAACAGGAGCAATGTTTCTAAGAGCAAATACAGTTACAGTGGCAAGCTAGGGACTAAATACAACCTAAGCTGAAAAGAAACATGAAAAGTGAGTGTTCTCATAACTAAGTGGGACGAAAGTGTTTGTCTCCATAAAGAAAAATTTACTGCAAATGATGGACTTAATGACCTCATCATGCTATATTCTTCTACAACCTCTTAAAGCAAAATCTAGCTTCAAGGCTGAGTACAACTCAAGGAATCCTGGTTAACAGACAAGCTGTAAATAGTGGTATTATGTAACTATTAGATATTACAACACTGGTGAATGATCTTACAGCATTCTGACGAGATGGTCACACCACTTGACAAATCTGTACTGCTAATAATCACAAGCGAAGTAGATGTCATCTGTAAAACACTACCCTAGGGAGTGCCAGTTCAGCTAGGAAAAGAGAACAGTTCTGAAGATATGGCATGTTTTAAATAATGAATCGGTTACCTTGTGTCTAAACTCCTAACCCTGTTCTAAAGGCATAATTGGAAATTCTAAGCTGAGGAAAATATTATGGACTTTGCTAACATATTTCATGTATTAAACATCAGCTGTTACACATGACTGTGGAACTGAAGGATGGGGGAAGCAGCAGCAGCTATTTTAACTGTTTTATGTTTTAATATGCCAGGACAACAAATAACTGATCTGCTGGAGTAATCGGGTTACATTTACAATGTATCTTACATTTTTCCAAGATGTACTCACTGTCAGGAGAATTATATGGATTTCTAAAATCACCATTATCCTTGTTTTAAAACAAGGGGGTTTAGCTGTGAGTATTTGCAGTGGTTAATCACACAGTGAAGGCAGCAGAATCAGGATTAGAGCAGGATTTTCTTCTTTCCTGTCCCGGTTTTAATCAACTTGGCCTTCTTGCCTGTCTAGACCATTCTGTATTTAATTTTTAATCCCATTACTATTGACAAGTTAGACTCATATTTTGATAGAAGAGTAGAAGTAGTATCATTTTGGCAGACGAAACAGTAGTTTTATTGGGTTTCTCTTTAGAATTCCACACTATGTGCTTATTTTCAAAGCCCCTTTTATCCTAAGACATCTATTTCTGTCCTGGTTGCTCCAAATAAGGTTGTTATCCTTGCATCTACTTACAGCCTGTTGCTTGAATTTAACCTTGCATTACTTGAAACATGTTTCTTTAAAGGCAGAATTCACTTTTGCATGTTTTTCTGTAGTGGTTTTTGCTAGGTATGTCACATGAAATGTGAGAATAAGCCTTCCACACTCATTGATCTTGTTAGAGAAAGTGCAAAAAGATACAAATCTTGCAGAATAGGTTAAAAACTTAACCGCTGCTTAAAAGGTTAAAATTATTCAGGTTTTCTTCTGGGGAAGAGAAAATGGTACACAGACAGCTGTGCTTGGACTCTCAAATAAGCATCAGAAACGCACAGTGAAAGACTCCAGCTGATGGATTGTGCTTTTTGTTTGTGGATATTATTCAGATCTCCACTGGCTTAGGAAAACTGTGAGTCCTGGAGAATCTAACACTATGAAATCCTGCCCTGGGATGACTCCCTGGTGTAGGAAGTGAAGATGAGTAGAAGCTAGAGAAAAATAAGGAGAAAAATATGAAGTGACAAGTTTAGTTGACAGCTATGCTGCAAGCATGGTAATCGAGCTCCACAGAATCTAAGGAAAGGTTTGGCTGAATAAGAAGATAGTAACATTTCCTCAGGGGCAGGCAGCCCCAGCAGTCCCTGCTGAAATGGGGATTTCCACGAGGAGGAAAGTGGGTAGTGGGAAAAAACAGACTCTTTATGGAATTCTGCTGCAAAACCGAAAAACTCTCCTGCAGAATACCGTGTGGGAGATGACCCCTCTGCTTTACAGGTTTCCTTGGTAATATGTAGGACTCCACATACTTTGACTCTCATGACTTTGTGCACTTTTTTTGAATGAGGTGCCATAGTCGGCGCCTCCGGAGCCAAGCATGCCCCTTAAACCCCCAGCCTCCTGCGCTCTGGCTAGGTATGGCTGGAGAGCCGGTAACAGCCGCCTTCCTTTTCTTATCGCAAAACTTCCCGTTGTCTCTGCTCAGACACCCTTCCACACTGCCACTACCTGCATACATACTCCATACCATACCCAGCGTAAAGGAGGAACCGCTTTTTAACGCGTATCACAGGAGTAAGATCCCGCGGCTGCGCCGATCCCCACCCCGCCCCTCAGACGCGCACACGCGCCGGAGCCCAACGGAAAAGGCAGGGCGGGTACAGCTGCTCTCGCGAGATCTGGCGCGGTGGCGTCGTGGAGGCGCGTTTGAACTGTGGGAGCGGCGCCGGCCGGCGGGCGGGGATAGCGGTGCGCGGCGTGGGCGCTGCGAGGGGTTCTCCTCTCCGGTAAGGGGGGGGCGGGTCTTCTCTCCGGGGGGCTGGGGCTGGCTTCGTGGTCGCTTCTCTGCAGCGGCGGGGCTCCGTGTTTTGGGGGGGTGCGTGTGCGTGTGCAGGAGGACTCCTGTCCCCCTCCCCACCTTTCGTGCTGCGGCGTCTGGGAATCCGTGGCCTCCTTCAGCCAGCGCCTGCCCGTGCCGCCTCTCCTGTGGCCCCTGAGGTGCCGCGGCGGGGGAGTGCACCCGCCCTGCGCCCCCTTCGCCCGCTGGGGTGGCAGTATGGGCAGGGGACGATGTCCTGCGAAGCCGAGCCCGAGGGTGAGTCATCGCCTGGCTGCCTCGGCAGGGCCTGGCGGGGGCGCGGCGGCCGCCGGTGGGGGGACCCGCGGTAACGGCCCGCGGTAACGGCCCGCGGGGGTTACGCAGCGAGCAGGGCGCCGCGCCGTGCGAGCCAAGCGCCGGCGGAGCCAGCCGGGGGTTTACCGGCTCCCGACTGAAAGGTCAGCTTGTAATCTGATTTTCTTTTTTTTTTGGGTTTTTTTTTCTTCTTCTTTTTCTAATATTTGCCCACCCAAGAGCGTGTTTTGTGGAAGTTGTATAGCCCTGCAGTGTTTCAGCTTGAGCGTGGAACACGGTAGGTGAAGAAATGGACTTGTTTAAGGAACTGCATTGAATTGTGATGGGAATACCTGCCTTAAGGGAAGGAAACGATCTTGCTAACGATGGTAGTGATCAGAAGACTGTGCAGGTGCTTCTGAATAAATCAGAAAGTATGTGGCCGTTAGGAATAGCTCTTTATTAGTTTTTAAATTTTTTAAATTATTATTTACATACCGTAAACCACCCTTAGGAATAGCAGTTTAACTAGAAGAACAGTCGTAGAGCGGGAGAGAAAAGTTTGCATGCCAGGAGAGCGCCTTTTGGTATCCTACCCTATTATTTTTATCAGTGAGTACTTAAATGGTTGAATACTCAAGGTCTGGACCCCTCAGCACAGAATAATGCATCATGAAATGTTTGAAGGTAGCTGGTCAAAAGTGAGTAACTCTTGTAACTCTTGGTAGACCAAATGGAGACTGATTTCTATTATTTCCACCCCCACCTGCTCACCTTACTACCAGTTTATTTTATCTTAAAACATTATTTTCAGGATGGTTTACTTGACCTAAAGTGTAACTAAATTGCAGGCAATTACTTCCCTGTATAACAATACATACGGCTTTGTGGGCAGAGCTACCTGGACTTGTCCGATCGATTTAATTCAAAACTGACAAATAAAAAATGGAGGATGTCTGTGCTCCGAAAGGCACACTTGCTGTTTCCCCTAGTAGTTGGCAAGGAATGTGTGAATAGGAAAGCTATTTCTCTTTTGCTTCATACTTCTGCTATAAAACTAAAGAAAAGCCTAAGGTCTTTTTTTTTTTTTATGTCATCCAGCAAATGATTTATTAGGAGTTCAAAGATATTGTATGTGAAACTGGAGGAGAACATAGAAAAGATATGGATGGGGCTAGTAGGGAGCAAGATAAAAATCCATGAACAGCCCTTAAAAATTATGTATGCTAGGAGAAGGTGACCCTGGGTGTTGCCAGTTTACTTTCCCCCAGGCCAGTTGCAGAGTATCTATCCTTTGGCAATATTGCCTGGTCTGGCTGTTTGTAAACTATCTGACAGCTGCCTCAACTAAGATTTGAATAAGATTTGCATTTCTATGGGGTTTTAGCTTGTGATCTGCATTTTCATGAGACAGCCACAGGCCTTAAGCCATTTCTGCAAAAAGAAATGCTATTAAGGACTGTGCTATAATGGCAGTTTATGCTCATCTGGACTAGACAACTACTGCGTTTTTTTTCTTTCTTTTAGAGGTGGAGTAGAAGAAGAAGGTCAAGAAAGACTTAAATGGACTTCTGAGGTAAAACGTTAGTTAAAAATGTTACTCAATGTAACTTAGTAAGCTAGGAGCAATCATATTGCTCTGTTGCCTCTATACCGTTTGATAAGAAAGTCAAGCTATTTTTAAAATACTGTTTATGAAGTGAAATTAGGATGGATTAATCTTTATAATGCACACCAGGAGTGGTTGCCTATATATTTGTATTGCTACATCCTACTGTTAAAATTTGATGGTTAAATGGTATACATTGTAACCGTCCTTGGATGGGTAATTGTTGACTCTTAGTTTTAGGTTTGCAAAAATCCTGTCTTTCACTGGCATATGTTAACATAAGTGTGCAAAACCAGTATTTGAAGTGTTGCAGTGGTTAATGTTGAAAAAGTGATGGTTTGGAGCCTGGCTGGGTAAAGTCTCTTTGTATGCATTAAACCTGGATAACAACAGCAAGTGACGAACAATGCAAAAAACAGAATATGATAATTTCTATCTTGTACTTCTGAAAGGAATTAGCACAGTTTTGGCATGATGTACTTCTGCATGTTAAATTTATTTTTCTTTTACAGGAAACTCCTGTAAAAAGTCCTAGTGGAGTTACCCATATTGAATAAAAGTTAGCCAAAAAAAATAATCAAAAAAACCAAAGGCTGTATGTTACAAAAATGACTCTTAAAAATAAACTTTCCTGTATTGAGCTGTGAAAGTTGCTCTTGATTAAAACCAACATCTTGCTAATTTTCATAAAAATAATGTATGTGCCAGTAAGGAATGGCAATAACTAAATTGCTTATGTAAAAAGAAAAAAACACAGCAGGTCTTCAGTGAAGAACTACTTTAATCTTGAAGTTATATAGAAGTTATGAACCACCCTGGCTTGGAAAAATCAGCTGCAGATATATATATATATATGTATATCTTTGTTACTGCATACCTTCTGAAAGAACTCTTGGCTTATGTTGTTCAGAAGCCTGAGTAGCTTAGCATTTTCTGTCTTAATAGGATTTTTTGCAGTGTGCTGGTTTAGTAGATTTGGGAGCAAGCAGTCATACAAGCTTATGGTTTTAATTTGACTTGCCTTTTATTTTTAAAAGTATTTTGTTTGTTTGGATTTATTTTGCCTTAACTTTTTGCAACATTTATCTTTACCTGTGTCTTTTGTTCCGATTCAAAGAAATGTGTGAATTTTCTGAAACATGTGACAAAGAGATGGTTATTTAGGTTACCTGTAGCAACTGATGTTTAAAGTGGAAAACAGTCATGAAAGACTCCATTAAACACTTAATATAAATGAATAAAAATACCTGATTTAAAATTCCATATATTTTAACAGGGCTTCTATTTCTGACTCTTGCCTTCAACTACCTTTATCTGTTTCTGTATCCCAAATAATCTTATTAGGGGTAAACTATCCTGCTAACATAGCTGCCTACATGAATCCTAAGTGTTATTTGTGTACATGAGAAATGCTATACTTAGTGTGGCTTTATTTATAATACTGGAGGAAATAGTTGGTGATAAGCGTAAGTATTTTTACAAAGCTCTTTCCTAGCCTTCTCTTGTATATGGCAAGATAGCTATATACTAGATTAACTCTGGTCCTAGCGTGCTAGGAAACCAGGTTGGGTACGCAGGAGTTGTTTTGCTGCATGCTATTAGTTATGACATAGTCAGATGTTAACCAAGTTTATGGAGAAATAGTTATTATTTTACTGTTCACAGAACTGTTTGTTCATGAGCTATCTTTTTTGTCTTGTAGTAATGCAAAAATATATCCTTGAATCCTGATCAAGGAAGGAAATCAATAACTTCTTCCAGATTAACTGCTGTAACTTCAATATATTTTTTTCATCATTTTGTGTTAGCAGTATTGAAGCAACAAAAGGAAGAAACATGGAGACAGAGACCATTTTAAATCTGAAAAAACAACTGAGGGAAGCAGAGAATGAGCAAAGAAAGGCAGCACAATATGGCTTGCATTTGTTGGAGTCCCATAGTGAAGTTCAAAATCAGTTGGATCAAGCACGCCGTGAATTGACTGAGAAAACTGAGGTGATGTTTTAAACTTGAAGTAGAAAAAGCAGTCAAGAACTTTGTTTTATTTTAACTATTTTCTGAATATCACAGGTGTTTGAAGTCTCTTTTAGAGTTTAGTATAATTTTAATAAACCCTTTTAGTTTAAGTACTTGTAGGGAGGCCTTTTTATTTCTGCTCTGAGGTATTGAGCATAACTTTATCTAACTGGGACAGGATTTGATAGCTAATTATGCATCAAGTATTCAGTACCATGTAGAATTAATTACCCTTAACGTAAAACAAATAGTAAGTGCTAAAGTAAATTTGTTTTAGAGCATGTGTTTTGGGCATGTTTAGCAATTAACTCATGTCATGCTTGCCCTGTAAGATTTGTTATCATGTGAAGCGGTAAAAGGAATGCTAGCAGCAAGAGTGTAAAATTACTGTCTTCTGTAGTGAAGTATTTCAATTTTCTAAATACTGAGGGATTCTGAATTTATTAGTACGTTTCTTTACAGCTCAGAAAAGAGTAGTGTAGTGTTGAAATATAGAGTTATTATTTAGTCAGCTGGTTTTCTTCTTCGTAATTGTTCAAGAAAATTCTAATTGGAAAAGTCTCTTCCATTTGTCATGAACATTTTAATTTTGATACTTGTTTGGTTTCAGTCGGCCCGTGCTTCAGAAATACTGTTTCTCTTAATTTAGCCTGTTTCTGGATGTGTATCCATTCTTTCCCTTGTGATACAGCTAAAATGTTTGAGGTTTTGTTGTAGTTTTTAGTTTGGTGTTTGTTTCTTGTTTTTAAACAGCTGGAGAGTTGAGAGTACCCTGCTGTTTTGAATGAACACTAACTTATTTCGATCAGTTTTGCTGTTGGTAAGGTTAGTGCAAGATAGGCAGCTGGAAAGCACAAGTCGTAAGGAAGGCAGGGCAGGATCATATTTTTCTGCTGACTGCCTGAGATGGTAGCTACTGTGTTGTGAAGCTGCATCCGTAGGTTGTAATCCTATGTTATAGGCTAGAACAAAGTTATGAGCTAAGCTACTGTGAATCAGATCCGTTAGTAACTGATTACAAGGGGAAAAGGAAGGAATTATGTGGTTACATACAGTAGAATAACATCTTGTGTGGGAACTATGGTTATTCAACAGATTGTTTTGAGCTTTTTAAGCTGTGGCTCTCCTCTTTGGAATCTGAGAGCCAAAGCAATTACTGTGAACACAAGTGTAAGTTTTAACAGCAGGCACAAGAAACTTTCAGAAAAATCTACTTTTTTGTAGAAGTCTGTAGATGTTTCTGCCTTTCCTGGATCTGGCCAGCACTGCTCTCCCAACCCTTTTCTGTGCACTGTCTTTGAGTTAAAATTCTTGTCCTATATATGTGAGAGCTAAAGCATGTCTTTGATACGCTGGTGTTCAGGCCACAGAGGTCAATTTCATACCTGGCAGCTTTTAGTTTTGTTACGTGCCTTTTTTTTTAATTCTGGCTTGTGTTTTAATATTATTTTATTAAAAAAAAATCCTGCATCTTTAAATTGATTTGGTTTTGGTATTTACCTCTTCTACTTTCAAGACTCTTCTTACTTTTTCTTATTAACTGTTAGCTGAATGGAAGAGTAAAATGAAGCTGCCCTTTATAATTAGCAAACATATACAATTGGGCATAGAGAAAAGCTGATTAAAAAGGAATCCTGCAGTCTGGAAGGGTTGATGGGGTTTATTAAAAACAGTAAACAATTCAGATGTTCCTACCAAACACTGAACCCAGCTGTTCTGCAGTAGGAGAACACTGGATGGGCTGTAACAGTTTTTAATATAATTGTGTCCAATGGTGGTAGAAAGGACATGTAAGCTCTTGCTAAATTTCTTTGTCACACTTGCAAAACAGGTGCCTGCACCCTTCATGTTGGGTGCAAAGAAATATATGATTTCCCTAAGGAAGGCAATATTACCCAACCAAATGAATTGTAAAACTTGAGAGCAGTTTTTTGGGGTTTTTTTGGAACATGAGTATGACAATTCCCCAATTCGGACTACAAAAAGAGGTTGAATGAGCTACAAGTTTCAGGCTTTTATTGTGTTGGTTCTGACCCTGTATTTAGTACGTTGTTCCCTAAGCATTTAGGAATATTACCTCTAGGTTTATTAGTATGTTATTTCTTTCAGAAATTTGAGCAAGACAAATACTCTCTTCAAAGAGAAATTGATCTCAAGAATCGAATGTTGGAAAGCTTGAATTTTGAATGCGAGTCCCTTAAGCAACAGCAAAATGTGCAACTGGATAAACAGAAAGAACAGCTTGCTAGAGTCTATGGACGAGAAATCAGTGACCTTAAAAACAAGGTTTGGCAACTAATAAACAGTTAAAAGGTTGCTTATAGGATTTTAAAGACTATGTATTTAACTCATAATTGCACACTTAATACCAATGAAATCTAATAAATAGTTATAGAGGGGCTTGTTTAGCTGTTTTTTAACAAACATCTGCATAGTTATGTTGTGAATTACATCACACTTCAAAAGATGTTTTTAAAAGTTTACTCGTAAGGTGTATTTCTGACATTTTCTGTAATTAGAACAGTGTCAAAAGTATTGTGCTTTTCAAGAACTTATTATAAAATCGTACAACTTAGTTGTCAACTGTCTTTAAGTTGGAAAACCTGAAAGCAGAACTAGATGAAACCCGACTCTCGGAGAAACAATTGAGACACAAAGTGGATCATCAGAAGGAAATAATTGCTGCCAAATCAGAAGAACTACATATGATGTCTGAACGTGTACATGAGACCATGTCTTCAGAAATGCTCAGTCTTCAGATAGAACTCACTGAACTAGAAAGTGTGAAGGTGTGTGACTAATACCTAATTACTTAGAATATAGGCTAGTTAAAGATAACATTCTGTGCTTTTGCTCATTTCATTATTTCATTTTTAGATGCTTTGTGTATATTGCTCCTTTATGATTGGCTTACTAGTAAGACAATATGCACAGACCAAATAATAGCCTTAACAAGATTTTAATATAACTTCAAGATAATAATTTGTATTGAAAGTAATTACTACTAACAGACCTGTTTGGTTCACTTGGGCCTGCTTTTCTAAAAATTGTTTTAAAATGTTTTTATTATGTACGTGATTTTTTTGTTGTTGTTTAGGCCAATATTGAAGAAAAGCTGAATGAGCTGCAGTACAGTAAAGAACAATTAGAACTCCTAAACAGTAACTTACATAATCAGCTGGAGCGTGTACAAGGAGAAAAAGAAGAAAGGGAAAAAGAAATTGTTTATTACTGTAATGAGTTAGAGGTATTGTCTTAATTTTACTCAACAGTGGTAGATAATCTTTGACTTCCACAAGTTGTGGTTAACTTGTCAGTGAAACACCAGGAGTTTTGTGAGAGGAGTTCTGAAGGAGGGAGGGGAAAAAGAAGTTGGGAGGGTGGGTGGGGGAAGGACATCGGCTAGTAATGTTTGGTATTGCCTGTTGCTAAATACTGTCTATATTGGCCTTTCTTTTGTGGAAGGCTGGGTATGGACACCCTTTGCATGGCAGTGTTCTGCCTCGCAGCAGGACCTTCTCACAGGTCACTGGTACAATTCTCATTTTTTATTTTAAGTTCCTACTGAATGCCTTGGAAAGCTTTGTACTGGGGAGTAGAGGATATGTGGCAAAAAAACACAGCAAGGCTAATAGTCTCAATACCACTGATCCATTGATAAATATCAAAGTTTCCCTTTAAAGATTTGAGTTGTGCTTTTGTCCTGAAGGACAAATGGAATGTTAAGCCTTTTAGTGAAACAAAATCGATTGTCTCTGTGTAGAGCTGTATGCATGGTTTAAGTACTGCAGTACAATATAATCTGTGCTGAAGGTATAGGAAATGAAAAAGAGGTAAAGCTATTTGATTCATTCATATATGCAGTACATCAGATGCTTAAGTGACTAAGATTCTCTTTGCTTTAATCCAGAAAGCTCATGAAGCTAATCAAGAGCTTCAGGTTCAGCTGGATCAGGCAGTGCAACAATCTTTGGACCCTGCAAGTAAAGGCAATTCTCTCTTTGCTGAGGTACAATTATGTCACAGATAACTGAGAATATACAGAGAAGAAATAATTCCTTGACTTTTTATTTCTTATATTGCATTGAAAATAGTAGAGTATCTGTACCTAATCTGGCCAGCATGAATCTTTATTCCTCAAATACTACTTCAGTGTTGAACTATCTAGGAACTGAGCTATGGAAAACAGTTTTTATGTGCACTCTGAGTTTGAGGACTTATAAACTTAATGGAATCACTTTAAGTTACCTGGCTATCAATATAGAAGTTGGGAGTGAGGGTTCGTGACAGTTCTGTTGCCGCTCTTAGCTCCAAGTAGTTTTGTTGAGCTGGTAAGCCTTCTTTAATGCGGAAGATAGTATGTGAAATAATAAAAAATGTTGATAAAAGCTGTCTTTTAAAAACATGCTGAAAATGTCTGGATGTGTGAACATTTGGGAGGGTTTTAGAATAAGAGTTTAGCTGCTGTTAAATGCGTAAGAAGTTACTCTGTTTCCTGACAAAACCCAGGAAATGGGTTGAATTGGTACACAGGGTTTTTTGGGGGTTTTTTGTTGGTTTTTTTTTTTTTTTTTAAACCCTATTTGTTCTGATGCCTGTGGACAAAACTATTTGCAGCTACACTGAAGCATATGAAATGTTCTTTTACTTTATTTTGATATCAAAAGAACAAAAAAACCCCATTGTGCCTTACTGATTGGGCTTCAGCTGCTACAGCAGTCTTTAACTTTTATCTTGGAGGTTATGGTAATAGCTTATATTTTCAAATATTGTTGCTGGAAAAGCAGTATTTGTAGAATGAATATCAGTTGTTTGGCAACATCTCCTTGTAAAACTCATCATCCAAGTGACAAGTGTTATAATTTTTGTAGTAATAATTGTTAACAATGTTCTGTAGGTGGAGGACCGTAGGGCAGAAATGGAACGACAGCTGATCAGTGTGAAAATAAAATATCAGTCACTACAAAAACAGCATGCATTCACTAGAGAACAATTGCAAAGAATGAAGGTATGACCATTACTGTAATACTCCAGGGTTTCCTTGGGGTCTGGTGAGGCAATGCTTTAGTACACAGGCAAGAGGATTTGATGATTGTTATGATGTAGTAGCCTGGGGGGAGGGAAATGGGAGAAAAAACAAGTGAGACTGTTGTGCTATTTGACTTCAACAGTACCTCGGTGTTTTTCTGTTGCTATTAGTGCTTCTACCTTATCCTAGAAGTCCAAGTTATCTGAAGGCACTGTGTTTGCTTACTGTTTTTAAATGGATAAAAGTAAAATGCAACTCTTGTCAGTCAAACTAGCATTCGATTTGTCTCAGTGATTCTCTTCTTACCTAATCCTTGTACTACATGAATCATTTACTTGTGTATTAACAGTGGTTGTCAGGAAAGAATGTAAAGGAAAGGGCAGGCTTGTACTTGGTCCTCTGATCATTGTTCCGTTTCGGCCCACCCCCCAATTTTGCTTTCTTGTTTTTATATTTGTCCATACATTTCTGGCTTTCCCCTATCTTTAGTGTGAGAAGAAGTCCTACCTTCTGTCAGAACTATTTAATTTAGACTACATTTCTATAGGATGGGAGCCTGTTGGGTAATACTGTTGAGAACTAATAGCAGTGTTGAGAACTAATAGCAGAGACTGATTTACAAGATAACGTAAAGGGGATGCTGCAAAAGTGCCAACTCTTTTTATGTTGGTCTTCTGGTTTTCCAACACAAGATTAGATGCTTTCATTTTGCAGTCTGAGAGGCATGCTTAAACAGCAAGAGTGATGATAATGAGTAATACTTAAGATACAGGTTTGTGTTACCTAGCTTTTGTGGAGAAGTAGTTTGAAAATAATCGAAACGACATTCTTAAAGGATGGGAAAACTACCTATCCAGCAAATTAATTCTCTTTTCCTAAAATCTGACCTTGAGAGCTAAAGATGGAGCTAAATACATGAGATTTGAGTGAGTAAAATGATTAAATAGACTCTTCAGAAACTTTCTTGTAATGTGAGGGTAGGTCAGTTGTACTGATTGAATAGTCATAGAAACATTCCTAATACTGAAGACATTCACCAGGAACCAAGGCAAATTGGTATCCCTGTTCTTCTATTCAATGTTTTTATTTGAATTTCAGTTTTTACTCATTTTCTCCCATAACATTTCTTTCAGTATAGATATTGGAGATGGGTAGTTTGTTGGGACAGCTATTTTGCTGAAGCTGCCATCTTAGATCTCTCCTAGGACCCTCTCTGCTTTGTGTTGCATTGCAATGCTGTGTGTGAAAGCTCAATTTATAGTTAACTGATCTTTTCAGTCAGGAGCTGATTCCCACATTATAGCTAACTGTTGTTGCAGCTTTAGTTGTTGGAATGTCTGAATGTGGTATTTGCTGATGACTTCTTAAGATCTGACTGCTGAACAGAATGTAAACAGTACTGTGAAAGTTTTACCATGTCTAGTGTATTGCCCACAGTATCCCTTCTTTTTTTTTTTTTTTTTAACGTTTCTGTTCTTTGTTTTTTATGTAGATCAACTGTGACTTGCAGTTCTGACACTAAACAAGTGGGCTTTTAAATGAAAGGGGAAAAGGTTAGGTGTCCGCAGGCTTGGGAAATGTAAGAATAGTTTTAGTCAGCCAGTAGGGTTTAAAATGTTACCTCCCTTATGTCTTACAGAAGCTATGAGGAGGAGATGATTGAATATTTTTTTAGCTCTTGTCTGTGTACAGAATAATCAATATATTTTACTTCACAGGAGATTCTGTAGGGTAAATGCTCTTCTCTCGCTTTCTCTGTTCATCTGTAGTCTAATTTTTTTCAGTTGATCCCTTCTCTGTGACTCCTACAGTGTTACCTTATTCATACTGGCAAGACTGGTAAAAAGTTACCACTAACACCCTGCTAAGTCTTTCCGTTACTGCATTGCATATTGTTTCTCCAGTTGTTTAAATGTCTGATGTATCACTTCTAACTGAATGTGTTAAGGCCCTTCTGCTATGATACTATTACAGTAACAGCATCAGAAAAATTGGCTATAAATCAAGACTTCTTTGATAAACGTCTCCTTTTGTAATGTCAGGTGGTGTTCCTTTCCTTGAAAGGATGTGTTACACTGAAGGAGTAGAAGCTGAAATTCTTGGATTAATATTACAGATGGCAAACTCAGTGTTACCTGTACCTTAGAACCTGAACTGTAACAACAACAACAAAAAAGTTTTAAAACTCATTGTTTTTCCCCCAGTGAGTTCTTGATAGATGATTTTAGCTCTGATAAGCAAGCCTGAACTGTAGTTTGGTTCTAGGTGACTCTGTGTTTACAGTTTGAATGTGAAATCTTGTGTGTGTCGTTGACAGTACGTTTTATAGGTTCCTTAGTCAACACCGAGAAAGCGATGACACCTCAGTACTACTGTTCAGTAAGTTTTCAGCTGTCCTAAAGATTTTTAGTGTCAACCTATGATGATAACTGTGAAGATTACTGAGTTTAAGCATCCAGTGTGCTTCTGTATTCAGGATTAGAATGACAAGGCTTAAGTACCCTAACCGTTCTGGGTAAGAGACTGAGATTTTCAGTCACTTAACCCAGTATTTATTGTAAAGATATTATTTTTGCCTTTTTTTCCAGATGCAAATGGCTACACTGCTACAGATGAAAGTCTCTCAGGCAGAATATGAGCAGCTGGAACGCTTACAGTCAATGGTGGAACAGAAGAACGGTGAGGTAGAAGACCTTCTTTTCAAAGTGAGACAGCTAGAAAAATTTAAGGTATGTGGTCTGTAATTCAGTGGAAAAGTCATAATCGGAAGCTAAAACATGAGAACAAAAGCAATTATGAAAGCTATCTGAAGGCCATGTTCAGGTTTGAGAAGGGTTTCGAAGGCTACTCGTACCTTAATTAGACCCAAGTTCCATTTTACAGCTGGAGAACATATGCTTCTGAGGTTCAGAGAAGCAGAAAATGCTGTATGACCCAACCCCCAGTTTGGATAAACAATTCTCACTTCACCTTCTTCTTTTATATAGTTACCGGTAGTGTTTAAATTCAGTCACTTGGTAAAAGTCCACTCTGCTATGACACCTGATTTTGTTTTATTTTTTTCTCTTGAAGGACGTAATGGTTTCATACTTCTACTGTGTGTACTTAAGCTTTATCACTTTTTAGTCTCTCAACTATATTGGATTTCTTGGATATTTGTTTCCTTAATGTGTCGTATCTTTGCAGTTGAAGCATGCTCTTTCCTAGAAAAACTGAATTGCTTAATCATCCTTGTAAAACAATCTTTTCAATCCTCTTATGCAACTTGATAGTATCTTGTCAAAGTTTTGGAAGGTGTGAAATACATGAAAACACTTGTATGCACTATTGTAATGTTACTGATGTTTGTGTGCATACAGAATGAAAAAATGTAGCCTTTCTTACGGACTGGACTCATTTGGACCTTTCTTAAATGGCTTTGGAATGTAAACTGAGGTGTATAAGCTTATGCATTAGCATTATGCTTTCCAGGATAGTGTCCTCTATTCTGCACTTAACTGAAGTGGCATAAAACTAGGCTTAACCTGTTTTAGTAAGCAACTGAGACATTTGATTGCTTTCCTAACTTGCTTGTGTATAAGCTTGATCTGCATTTATTTTTCTCTCTGCTATAAATAAGTAGTGTCAGGAAATAAAATGATTGATTCCACCATCAAAAGTATCTGTACTCAAATGACTGACAGAAGCCTATGAGATCTGTGGGACAGTACTAAATCTGAGTACTGCCTTTTCAGAAAAAAACACAAACCAAAACCCCTAGAATGTCACATGGTACTGATGTATTGTATGGAGAGTTTATTGCATTTATGGCACCTTTACTATTAACCAGTTTTCTCATCTAGAAGATGTAACTTGCTTTGAGATTCTGGCTACTGGGTAACAAGGCTTGTATTTCTTCGGGGTCTAGCTGCTGATGCTTGGAAATAAAGGCTGTAACCAATTCCTTGTGGGTTAACTAAATATCCTGTATTTTCAAGTAAAGAGGAAGATAACTGTTCTGCAATGCTATTTGGAAACCTTCTGGGGTTGAGAACTTGCTTTTAAAATTTCATTCTCTTTCAGACAATGAGAGAACTGTCAAGTTTCAGTGTTATTTGACATGTGTAACAAATGAGGAAGTACTCAGAGGATCTGAGCTCTCTTGTATGTTTAAATGTTTCTGTGATGAGTCTTCTCCATAGAAGTGTGTGGAAAACTAAGGGCTAAGCTAATGTACATCTGAAAGGCCACTATTTGACAACATGACTTTTTTTTTTTTTGTGTGTCAGACTTTATATGAGAATATGGAAGAATCCAGACCTAGGAGTAGCCCAAAGGAAGGAGAGTCAGAAGATGGTTACTATACAGATTTACTGCTGCTGAAACTTGACAAGTCAAAGTACGTACTTAATGGTCTGAGGCCTGGATGTTCATTGTAGTCTGGTTATCTTCCAGCCACTTCTTCTTATTCTTCCTTTTTAGTCACTGTTTGTGTGTAGTCCACTGACTGCATGTGCAAATGTGCTCCTTGTCTCAGTTTGTAATGCTGTGGAACTGTCTTACCTTCATTCAGGACTGAGACCTGTTTGTCATTTTTCTTGTTCTTGCTAAAGATAGCAGCAGAACTATTTCATACTGCTGTTTCTTCTAGAAACATTGTTAATACCAGATACAAGATAAATGAGAACTTAAAATTTTTTTAAAAAATTAACCTCTAAGGGAATTGTTTGAAGCTTCTTAAAGTCTATAGGCTTGAATGTATTTCTTTTGTAAAAATAGCCAGATAATAACATTTGAAATGTTTTATTGGGACCACTTAGTTTAGATGTATTCTTTGGCTAGTGGATTCCATATCTATTAATTAGCAAGTCCATAGTGTTTTGGCCTCAGGACTGTATTTAAGCCCTCAGATGCAAATATTGCACTCGAAGCAGGAGGTAATGGTCTGCTATGGGAATTCCTGAGAAGTCTGTCACTAGCTGCTGTTGCTGTTAGGAGAAACTGGTGTGATCTGGGTACCTTAATTAAAGAGCATTGAGGAATGGTGATTCAGTGCTTATGATGTGGAAGTCAATGGCCTCTGAAACAGAGGCAAGGACATGCACTGAGTATTAAGAGAATTATTTTTGTGTTGGTTGCTTAGAGTAACACTGTAAAGCTTGCATTGTCAGTTATAGAAGTAGTTATATTAATTTATACACAGGGTAGAAAAACCCCAATGAAACAGTGAATTTTTAGGTTAGGAATGGTTCCTCAAACCAGTTATGTATAAAAACCAGTTATGTATGCATGTGTGCATTGTTCAGCATACAGCTTTGTTTTTAACAAGCATTCTGTCTCTGGTAACTAAACTCACTGCTCTAGGTCAAGTTCAAGAGAAAACTTGCCTTGTACTGGAATAGGTCTCTTTCATTTCCTACTAGTGTGTAAATATAAAAAGACTTTTATGTAAAGTCACTGAGTGCTTAGTTGATTCTGTATCTGCTGCTTTACTTAAAAAAAACCCCAACAACAAACCAGCCAAACCAAATAAATACCCTGCCACCGCACCCCCCCCCCCCCCCCCAAAAAAAAACCCAAACCCAAAACCCAACAAGAAAAACCATTAAAAGAAACCATGTCTGAGTGACTGTATTTTCTTCCTACCCCAGGAAGGAAACAGAAACCTTGAAAAATGAACTATCCTTGCAGAGGATGAAAGCGCTGTATGAAAGCCAAAGGGTTCTGGAAGTTGAAAGGAAACTCTTTGCAATTGAGAGGCGTTTGCAAGCTTGTCAGAGTGATAATATGAACTTGCGAGTTAAGCTGGATGAGCTACAAATGAAATATGAACCTGGAGGTAAATGCTACTTTTCCATATGGGGGGAAAAAAAGTAAAAATCTGATCTTCTCAGCTTTCAAGTTGAATAACATTAGACAGGAGGACATTGAGTTCGTTCCAGATATAAACTAATTTTTAAATGGCTCCCTTTTTGATAATAACCTGGTCCAAAACCTGCTGAAGTAGTAAAAGCCCTACCTTGCTCAAGGACCTTACTTCAATATGTATACTAATACTAATTTTAGAAGACTGAAAGAGTACGAATTAGTGTTCAGAGGCTTTATAGGCTAGCTAGGTGACCATTTGAAGTAGGTGGGAACAAGTTCTCAGGAGGTGATTTTCCTAATAGTAGCAGTATCTCACAGTTGATGAGAACTACCAGCTTTGTGCATGTAGGCAGCTGTGATAGGAGCTTTGTCATAAGTGCGAAGCATTTAGAAGAAAAACTGTTTGATGGCTTTGGTTAATATCCTGAAGAACAGCTGATGCCTGGCTATCTGCAGAAACAAGGGAGTTGCAGCTATGGAGGAAGATAAATGGGGAACCAGATGGGTGAATTGGTTTTGGTACTTGTCCATACCTAAAGGATTTAATTTTAAAATCTTAGTTGTGGGAGCTTAACTCAGCAGGCTCTAAATGGAAATAAAATACTTAAGCATATTCATGTAGGTCAGAGCATCTATCTGAAAGCCTTAAAGGTAGAGTGGGTGGGGGAGAAAGAGATTTTTATTTCTTTTTTTTTTTTTCTTCTTCTTCAAGCTAACTTCTATTGGGGTGCTTTCTTACTGAGAACAGATTATATGAAGGGACATCCTTTAAGGGATCTAAGTTGTCTATTCAAAGATCTTTAGTCATGGGAAATGTTCTTCATTAGTTTTATTATGAACATGTTGGTGGACAAGCTAACTCCAGCTTTGCTTGTGTACAAAAAATATATTCATTTTTTCTTAGAAATTTTTAAAGACACTGAAATTAAAAAGGAGATAGAGAACATTCCAGTGGATGCTACTTCTGAATACTTGGACAGCAAAAATACTTCAGCAAGCGAAGCTGCTCTCACTCAGTCACCACTTAAGGAAGAAACAAAGATAACTTCCAAGAACTTGGAGAAAAGTGATCCTTTTCCAAAAACACGTATTCTTGAAGCACCACAAATAAATATCGCCTTTCAAGCACTGCAAAAAGTAGTTGTACCTGAAAGAGGAAGAAAGAGAGTTAAAAGTGAAGATGACAACCATGATGCCTCTACTTCATGTAGCAGGAGTGGAAGTAATTCCTTGACTTCAGCTGCCCCCAGGTCAGTGTCAGCTTCTGTCTATGGTCAAGGCAATCAGCAGAGACCTGCATCTCTTTTCTTTCGCTGCCTGAACTATGCTATCCAATTCTTTATCTGTTTCCTCAGTGTTGCATGCAGTGTAATTCCTCAGTTGCGGCTACCTACGCTGAACATCTCAATACCTTTTAGAAAGACTAAAATGATGACTAATGAAAAAGACTCTTGAAACTGTAAAATATCTGAAATAATTTTCCCATTACTTGCAAATGTTTAAGGTGTGCAGATAGCATGACGGCTTGCTTGGTTTGCTCTGACTTCAGAAATAGGAATGCTGCATTCTTGGTCCCTTCAAAGCTGCCACACACTGGTGTTACATATCAAAGTAACAAAGGCAATAGGTACCATGCTTCAGTTCGCTACCTAATTTCAGCTCTCATCAACTTTCAGACTCAGCTAAAAGCCTGAAAGTTATTTAAATTCAGTAATTCTTAACTTGAGTTGACAGAATTTGCATTGTACAGGATAATAGACAATGATGCTATTTATGTTGGCCGACAACTGACTTCTGTAAGCTGAATGCCTGATAATTAGCAAAACAACTACTAAATTAAGATCATTTTTCCCCCCGAACTGAGAAATTAAGTTACTTTTTGATAGATGTTAAATTAACTTAGACAAGTAATTAGCTCCAACCTCTTTATCTTGGTAAAAGGAATGCGGATTATTTTTTTTCAGCTGATGCTTTTGTATTCTGTTCATATTCGTAATCTTCATAAACAGGTGTTATGGAGGAGAAAAAATCTGGGATAGTCTAGATGTTTTTGAGCTTATGACTTGCTAATGTCTGCTAGTAAAAATAGTTTATTTAATCTAGAATGACAGTAGCTTCAAAGATTAAGGCGTAACACATGGAAATCTGTACAGTATATCAAAAATTAATGGCATTCAAAGGTAATTGGATTGATATTTTGACTCCCAGATCAGTAGATCAGTTAAGGTTGCATTAGATACAATTAACAGTTTTAAATAGTACAATCTTCTGAAAGAGTCTGGATGGAATATAGCAGAAATAGCTATTTCAGTACCTATGTCAAAATATGCCGGGAGTGTTACTGAGGAGGAAGGATCAGGGAGGTCAGATGTGGGTGGTGCAAGTTGAGAGGGAGGACTGGAAAATTTAGTGACGATACGTGTACAGAACATTGTCACAACACGGAAGAACAGATAGCATGTGACCTGGGTGTGAAAAGTTTTAACTTATTTCCTCATATTTCTTTTGGAAAGGAAGATAGTGTCTGCCAGTAGGAAGTTGTTGAAAATAGTTTATGTGAACTGATGAAGGGGTAAACCTACTGGAGAGTGGGTGAGGAGGAGAAATCACTTTGATGTTTGAAAGCAAAAGGAGTGGAAAAAGTGGAAGAGGAAGATGGAGTTGTAGTTCAGAGGGGGGTTCTAATCTTCCATCTGTTGCTGTTGGTTGAAATAAGGAACAAGACATAAATCAGTAGATTTTAAAACAAACACCCCACCAACACAAGGACAAAAAACCTCCACAAAACTCCATATAAAAGCTTTTAAGCAATGGTGGTATGAACCTGTGAAAGGCAAATCCAGGCACAAGGTTCTGTTCATGTTTCTGATTGTGTTAGGAACTACTAAATCCCCAGTTAATGATGTTAGGATAATGGTGAGGATTTACTTAACACCCTCATCTGTTGTGATTTATTGTGAAATAAGAAGTCACGATAAAATCTGAGTGTTTGAGAGATTGGGTTTCTAAACACTGCAAGCACCTCTGGATTTTTGTGATGGATGTGGCCAGACCCTGTGTAGGAATACAGTTAAATGCAAAGGCGCAAAAAATACTGGCAACTTGAGCAGGAATGTGCGCCTGAAAATTGAGAATTTGGGAGAGGAAAAAAAATTGGCATATGCATGATGGGTAGTTGTCAGTGTTTCACCTTGGGTTAAGTAAAATGTGATGCTGTGGCTGAAAAGGCTATTGTGGTCATTGTGGGGTTTTTTTGAACTTGAGTAGTTTTTGTGCAATAATTAGTGTAGCTCTTTCATTATCAGTCCATGAAATGTGACAACGGAAAGAGCTGAAATAACTGTGAAAGGATTGCAAACTTCATTTCTAGAAAATGATGTTTGAAAAGCTTTGTCAGCTTAAGAGATGATGTAGTAGTAGTCAGAAGTGATCTGTATGTACTTGTTTGGGTGACAGATTCACTTGTTTGAGGTCTTGCTTGCTAATGTGATTTAAGCAAGGCAGAACTAGGTAACTGAACTAACACCATAAGTATGTATCTGTAGTGCATGTGTGTATACTTACAAAAGTGTAAAGGCAGTAAACTTTGGAATACTTCATTAGGTGATGGTACTGATTAGGTTATGGTATGTTCTCAACACTCATGTACTAGTTGAGACTAAAGATCTAAATATTAAATATTTAAGTGAGTATTATTAATTATCAATTGCTATTGTAATTCAGGTAATGCGAAGGTTATAGGTAGTGATAGCTCTTGTTAGGCCAACTGGTCAATAAAAAGATACACTCCTGTATTGAAGTGCTTTTCTTAACTGCTGAAACAGCAAATTCTGACCCTTGCTGCCCAACTTAGTTTGCATTCACCTTTGAGGTTGTTTGCTTTAGTTTGATCTGAAGAAAGGCTTGTGTGCCTAAGACCTTATTTGCTCTTTTATTGAGTTGGATTACATAGACCAAATCTGCCTCATTTGGACTTTGTTCAAATGCCTAGAGCCATTTGGCTCAGCAGGAGGTCTGGGTAACTAGTATTCTCTCTGGCGTTTTAGTCATGCCATTCATCCTCAGGAAGTAAAGCTCCATCTGATGAGACTAGTTGATCTTCCTCAAATGAGTAGAAGGAACCTCCATTACATCTCACTTTGGGAGTCTACAGAGTCAAAACTTGATAGAATCATGTTGTAGTTTCACGAGCATTTGTTTTTGTTGTGGTGTTGTTTTGTTTTTTTTTTAAGTGGAAGTGTTTTAACTGTCATCTTTCTGAGCCATCCATTTCCCTGTGCAACTCTTCATGAAATGTGATGATGCTGTAAGGGGTGGTCTGTGAGCTGGCTTGGTATGAGGACTGTGGTGGGTTAACTTTGGCTTGCTGTCAGATGCCCACCCAGCTGCTCTCACTCCCCCACTTGAACAGGATGAGGTATCAATTGGTCATGGGCAACACAGACTTGATTTGGGGAAGATTAGTTCATAGCCATTTAAAACTAATGGGACAGTGAGAAAGGAAAAAAAAAAACCCACCACAACTTCCCCCTAACACCAGCCCCCCTTCTCGGGCTCCACTTCGGTCCCTCATTCCCAGTTTCTGCTGCCTCCTCCCTGAGTGACACAGGCGGAATAAGGTTTGCGGTTGGTTCATAGCACTCTGCTCCTGTGTTATAGCAAAGGTTAGTAGAAAAGGATTACGATATGGACTGGCTGATTTTTTTTAACTCCATGAGACTTGATTTCAGAACAAGATGCTCAGCTTTTAACTTGGGAGTCTGTTAAATGAACTCATTCATTTGTCCCTTGTTATATGTACCAGCCTGTAGACATGATCTATTACACATTAGTAAAACTTGTATTTTATAAAAAAAAAAAAAAAAAAATTCAGTATGGCAATGAAAACACGGTTTAGCAACTTGTAGGCTGTAGAATAATTGGTCCTGAAGCATTTGCAGACCAACTACAGGATACTCAGAATGAAAGAGTAGATTTTCTTGGATTGTCTGTTCGTTGTCGCATTAAAGCTCCATTATTTGAATTTTCAGGCATTTCTGAAATGCCATAAACTCACTGCCATAAACTAAGGTTTTTATAAGTGAAGCAAATTATGGCAATCTATTGCTGATCCAGATGAAAGCTGTAATTAACTGAAGTGTAGCTTGCATACATGGAATGGCTTATTTGTTTTATCTACACAGGTCAGTCACACCCCTGATAAATTAGGTATTTATTAGTATAGTTCTAGTCTTAGGAAGTTAGCTTATGTTATGCTGACTTGCATAAACATTTTGGTGTGTATTCAAAGCATAAAAAGATTATTGTTTTCTTTCTTCAAATAATTAATTCTAATAGCTGCTTAGTTTCATAAAAAGAATGTGATGTTTCTGATGTGAATTTGGTTTCCAGTGTTGTTACACTATATGCTAACAGAATTACCCAATACTGTAAAAGGGGAGTATTTTGTATAAATCTCGTTCTGCTGCTTTGGAACATAATTTGTCAATTCAATGCTTATTTGGCCTTTCGGTTTGAGTTCTTGCTTTGTTCTGTGTTTTTATAGGGAATTCTTGTTGGAAATTTTGGCCACTAGAGTACTGGTTTTGGTGGCCTTGAACAGAGGTTGTTCTAAGGCAGAAGAGCAGAGGGTCAAATGGAGAGACTCTACCCTAGGAACAGATGCGCAGACACAAGCTCTCCATCCCTAGTTACAGCTGCCAGGGGAGCACAGGCTGAGCTGTAGACCAGAAGACAATTACTAAGAATATGCTTTTCCTCCTTCCTTGAGTAATGGGTTCTTGTTGTAACCACCAACAAATGGCTACTTGCAAGTAGCAGCACATCGAAAATGGAGGGAGCTGGGGGAAGGCTGACTATGGACAAAAAATGGTTAGTCTTCGGAATTATATGTGTGGATTTAATGCAGAGCAAAAGGTGGAGTAAACACCGCTGACCTGGAGGAGATGCTCAGCAAAGCATACTGCTCTTTAGCCTGAGACAGTGCTTATAGGAAATAATATGCAGGTTGCTTGCAGTGGATAAGAATAGTTTATTTGATAATCTGTGCGTAAAGATGAACTGAGGAGTGGGGGTGTGTGTGTGAATCTGTAGCTATGTTCCCCAAACATTTTTGTTACAGCTCCTTTTGTAGTCCTCATTTCATCTGCATCTCTCAGTATCGCAAATAGATCTCTAATAACTGGGTAGGAGCTATTCTTGTTTGGAAAAACTGCCACTGAAAGCAGCTGTAGATTGTTTTGGGCTGCTCTCTGGAGGCTCTTGACAGCACTAGAAATCCACATGGTCACTAGAGAGAATTGCTTTCGACAGGTATGGTGAGCAACTGGCATATAATTTCTGCTGGTATGTAAAGTGATGTTTAATTGGGAACTCCATTTTCCCATAACTTGTTTTGCCGTGGAAATAATTGTACTAGTCAAATGGCTGTGGGTGATTTGGTTGAGTAAATGCCATTATTTATCAATTAGTTCTAATGACACATTTGTAGTTTTTTAAGTAATTCTTAAATAATCAAAGCATCTGATGGTGCTTAGGTGTCTCGGTACTGGTTTTTAACTTCCCTCTTTAACAGCAATGTGGCAGTTGTATTCCCATTTACGTTCTTAGCAGAACTAAAACCTGTCAGTGGACAAATGATGCGGAACCTGAACATTTCTTTCAAACAACTTCTTTTCAGATATTCAGGCATTAAGATAAAGGCAGTAGCAGTGCAGAACTATGTTGGAAACCAGGGTAGTTGCATCAAGCTGTAGTCCTTTTCTTGGTGTTAAAGCAAAATTCTTGACTTCTAGCAACATAATACAAATGCGATGGACTTTTCACTTGGAGTTGTGCTTTTGTGGACTTGATCTCCTTTATGTGCATGGCACAACCACTGTTTTTCTTAGTTATTTCAAAGGCTGTTCCAACCAGCTAATGCTTCCAGTAATCTTTTTACCAAACATTTCGGCATGTGGCAGGGGGTGGGGGGAAGCCTATACTTTAAAGTGATGACATGTGAATAGGACTGATGTAAAAACACTTCATTGTCGTCTTGTTTTACCCTTAAATGCTGTTTCCTCTGTCTTTGTGTGTGGATGGTCTTGTATGCCACTTGGCTTGTTGATTTTGCTTAAAGCTCTTACTTTAGCACTGTTTTTTTATTAACTAAATATGTATTTAGAATGGTTGCTTTGCCTGTAGGTTAACAGCTGAATCCAGCTTTGAAACTACGGAAAAAGAAGATACGAAAGAAAATAATGTCACGCCTGAGAAGAAAATAAAGAAAAAATACACAACATATTATGTATGTCCTAAGCCAACTTCTGAAGTACAATGCGCTCAGCAATAGAAAGTACGTTTCTGGAAGCAACCTGAACAACTTGGAGTCCTGCTTCAGTAGGAAGTACTGAGTAAACTTGTATCACACATAGATGTACAGATTCCTCACTTAGATACTGATCTGCCTTGTTTTATGAAGAGTATGATTGCATTAATGAGTGTTGCTCTTGTGATACTGTAACTTCCCACCGGGCACCTGTTAGGTTCCCTGGCAGAATGACCTGAAGTGTTGCCTTGTCTTGAACCTTGGCCAAGTCTCTAGCCATGTGTTAATTGTTATTTGTTTGAAGCACAGTGCTATCCTAAAATATAAGAATTTGTTACAGAAGTTTCATTATATGCTAAGATAGGGATAGGGGTCAACCCTGAGCAAGACAGACTAGACAGTGTTTATGGAGAAGTCTGCTAAGTCATGTGATCCTTCTTCCAGTTCCAGGATTCAGAGTTCTTGACGCTTTTCCCCCAATGTGTAATTGTTCAACTTTCAGACTGACCTGATTGCAAAGGTGCATGTGAACTTTTTATGCATTTTGTGGGACTGTTCTTTTGAAACTCCATAAATTCTTGTATTTTTACTAATATTTAAAATAAACCTTTCTTTCTCTTCCTTTCTAAAATGTAGTCTCTATAACATTTAAGAGAAAATATTTATTTAAAGCTGTCCATTTTTTGATTGAGAGGTAAGGTATTTTGTAAAAAGTTATGTTTAGAAAAATATTACTATTCAATAAAAGCTAAGAAATTGTAATGCGTGTGCTGTGTGGTGTTGTGTTCTTAGGAGATAAAAATTAACTTGATGGTGCTTCCTGCTGAATAATAGAGAGCATTTAAGCTAGTTCCATTGATATCTCTCCCACACTGGCATTTATATGGAAGTTTAAGGTTACTTCGTTTGATTCATTATATTACAGTTTAAGCTCCCTCTAGTGAATGGGTTAGCCGCTTTCTGAGTAAAAAACTCAGTAGTTAAGATGAAAGCTTTTTAAGGCTTCTCCTTTCAAATCCATTAAGGAAAAAAAATCTTGAGGAAGAATCTTACAACCCGGTGGGTTTTAGGTTTGACAGCTTGATACACTCTATGTTAACTTCCATGGGTGCTTTGGAATCCAAGACTCCCAACATATCTTTGTATTTAAACAGGTAAACTTCAAACTCAGGTCAGATACTGCTAGTCAGCACTGAGATAGTAAAGGTAAAAATGCTATATAAAGATTTTTTTAAAATTATTTGTCACAGCTTTGGTCAAATTGCAGTTTCATTTGGTAGCTTGCGCTGTACTAGTGGTGCTGACTGATTTTATTAATTTTTTTCTCTCCACCGCCACCAGAACACTTCTAGATTGTATACAAATGTACCTTACAAATAGAGTTTTGAGTTAAAGCATCTGTTGTAGGAACATGATGCTGAATGTTAGAGGTTTGTGGTGGGGGGCAAGGCAATCTCTTCCATACAATTTTGTCGGTAGCTTTTGGAGGAATTATGAACTACATGTCTCTTTATGAATCTGTTTAATGTACTTGTCTCCACTTTTTGGACATGTTGTTTAGAGTTGTGCCAGTTCAGAAGTGATGACTGGAGTTTTACCTATGACTGTGCACGTGGGTGACATTACCTTGTCAGTCATTTATCTCAACATGCTGAACTGCAACATTCTGAGTCACGGCAGAGGTGACTAAAGATGTGGTAAAGTGAACTTAAATGAGCTTATGTGGCTTGTTGTTTTCCAGTGCAGTTTGAACTTGTTATCAGTCCATTTCCACCTAAATTTAGGCACGGCCTGTTGCCTGTTGCTGTTGAACAAAGTAATTGTAAATCCATGCATTGTAGAATCTAATTGCATCACTTCATCAATCTAAGAAATTTACTATCTATCCAAATATTGAGTCTCTTATTAATGAGGTCTCTATAAACTGAGGATATCTTATGTCTTGTTAACTTTTATTAAGATATTCCATGATATTACAGGAACTGATGTATATCCATTGAATAGTTCTTATTTTTCTTGACTTTGAAATAATACTACATTGAAGAAATCATGCTTTTCATGCTATAAAATGTTGAAGGAAACCTTTTTTTTTTTTATGCAGATGGTCAAAGTTAACTGTGCTTGCTGTCACTGTACAGTGAGATGCAAATAGCGTAAAACAACTAAAGTACCTTGTTTAATTAGAGGAAAACCTTCAGTAACTTGACATTGGATGCATGTACTTTAAATGGGAGTACCAAACTATAGATTGTCTACTAAGACAGTAATACATTGAGCTACTTGGCGTATCATATTTCTGGGGTTTTTTTTTCTCTAAAAAATTGAATCAACTTGTTAATGCTACAAATAAAACCAGCGATATAATTTCAAATAAAAATGATTAGGAGTATCTACTTGCCCCCCAAAACTACAGTTTTACCTGTGCTGGTGTAGTTTACTTTGCATAGGTAGCCTTTATCATCTTAAATAATACACACGTGCTTACAAATCTTTTGCAGGATTACAGCTATTAGGTGCGGGAAGATGCCTGGAATTAAGGCTTTTGTTGTGCTATAACATAGTTAAGGTATTGTACTCAAAGCGTATGAAAATACTCTCCATATTTTTTTTCTACTTTTCCCTATCAATTGCTTTCCTGCAACTGTGGTCACAGATCTTGGTAGATAATAGAATGTAGAGCCAGTTCTACGCAACCGCTGTATTCTGTGTAATTTTTTATGTACAAGGGAAACGGGCATAGCTAAAAATCGGTAATTAGGTAGTCAGCATTTTACAAGAAACTCTTTTCTGGAATTGATAGCGATATTGAAGCAACAATTTTCTCCCTTCTTCTGCCTGGCCCCCCAAAAAGGTAAGTTACACCTGTAAATGCCTGAGGCAGCAAGATTTTTCTTTTGGGGAAGTGGGGAATTTTCTACTTGCCTGTAAAATTTGTGCCTTGAAAAAGACTTAAAAAAGACTGGAAGGTACATGAGTGTGATGAATCATTACCTGTCTGCTCTTTCCTGTGGAATTGTAATGTGGAATGGAGGTTATACAAATAAACCTACGAATACCTGGAATGAAAACCTCCACTGACAAAGGTAACTATTATCTGCCTTAATTCTTTAGACCTGCGTTGGGCTTTGTCCTCTGCTGTAGGAACATGGGGTTGTAGGGTTACCATGCATGCTTTACTCTGTGAATGCATTTTCCTCCTAAAGCTGAAAAAAGTTTTTGTTGCTCAGTCTATTTGTTAGAAGGTTTAGCTAAGACTTAATTCAGACACGGGTGAGGAGATCGTCTTGGTGAGCTTACAGGAAAGCGGCCGTAGGTGCTCGTAGCTGATGAGTTGTAAAAGCAACATCATGAAAGAACGAGAGGGGGAAACAACAGCAGATGTGTGCGATGCTGAGCGGGGTGTGGGGGAAGGGGCTGGCAGGTGGGAAGCAGCGGTGGCCTCAGAAGCTTTGGTTCTCAAGTCACAGCGTTGGTGGGGAGTTGGGACGGTGGGAAGGGAGGCGTGAGCTCTGAGGTGGGGACAGGGCTCTAATCTTCTTGTGTACGGTGGCATTTAGATGTCTGTGCTCTGCACAATCAGCTCTTAGATGGAAAAGATTCGGGGCATCAATTGCAAATTGGATCCAGTTTGGAGGTGAAATTTCCATGTATCATTTATTTAGATAATTTCTTCTCAAAATATACAGTTGTATTAAATTTATTAGACCCATATGATGAAGGATGTTTTTAAGTGAGTGCTAGGAAAGAACAGTTTTTCTCTGGAGTTTTGTATTACAGAGAGTCATAACGAGGAAGAGCAATATAGAACAAGAAAACAAATGGAAGTCATCACCTTTAGGTCCAACAGTGTGTAGGGAGGGGTGATGCGCTGCAGTAGGGGTTTGGAGGGGTAAGGAATTGGTTGTTGCTGGTTAGGAAGTTCTTAGTCAAAATATATAGGAAACTAAAAGGTGAAACTGTTCAGCCTCAAAATCTTTTTTTGATACCTAAACAATATAAAGTGGCTGCTCCATGGAAAAGAAAGGTTTAGGATTTTCAGATGAAGCTGGTTGTAGATGGAGATACTCTGAGATGCTCGGAATCTAGCTCACTTTAAGGAACAACATGAATTGCAGTGTTATTTTAGGGGGGAAACAACTATCTAAAAAAATAACTACCTAAATCTTTTTGCTAAACTAGACATGGTCAAGATTAGGGCAATTCAAGCAAATTGGTGGTAAATTTTAAGGTACTATTCCTCCAGAAATTACCAGAATTCCATGTGCAACAAGACAGACTGGCATTCTCTGCTTCTCATGACTGCTGGTAAGAATCAAGAACTGACATGTCATGTGTTACCAAAAATATCCTGAGGGCTGTAGCACAGCACTGTTAAGTAGTTCTGGTAAACAATGATTGCCAAGTTGACATGTAATATCCAGAGGACAGGATTATCTCATGAATTTATTGTACTGAGCAGGAGGTAAAGAAACAGTAAATTTGGTAAAAGCATTTTCTCTTATTTTTTGGTGTTTGGGGTGGGGTGGTGGGTTTCTCACGCGCCCCCCCCCCCCCCCCCCCCCCCCCAACTCCAAAACTCCAAACTATAAGTAAAGAACCTGAATGAAGGTGACATACTTGTCTTCAATTTGGTATGTTGTCCTTAATCCAAATTTCAAACAACTTGGCTTGATCTTTGCACATCCAAAATGTCATTATTTAAGTTAGCTCACGCAGCAGCCTGTGTGAAAATAGAAGGCTGTAAACATATAATAAATTGCTTTTTGAAGTTATGCCTTTTACAACAAGTCTTGAAGCAAATGCTGCTTTGTTTAGAGAATAAAGAGAAACTACTTTTTCCTCTAAAGGTAAAATTACAGAAATAGAGGAATGTGTGCAATTTGAATGTGGCTTTATCTTCACCTCTTCTTTTTCTCATGAAAAAGTAGCTTGCTAGAAAAACAAATCCCCATGCCAGGACAGGTTAGAAGAAAGTAGGTTCTAAGATGTAGTGTCTCATAGAGTCAAATCTTTAAAATCTGGGTTTTGGTGTCCTTTAAGAAGTAAGGCCCCCTTTGTGTTTTGACCTGAACTAACCAATGTTTAGAGCTTGTTACTCTAGCTGGACTTTAAACACAACAGCCTTCCAGCTTAGATGTTAAGTTTAGGGATGGTGGTGCGGCGGAGGACTTGGGTGGTGTTGCTCATTTTTGCTTGCTTGTGTGTTACAGCCAGTATCATGCAACAGAAACACCCAGCTTGGGATTCCCCTCCCCCATGAGGCTGGGGCAGAATATCTTGAGTTGAGAAAAGAGGAAGGAAGCTCCGAACAGCAGCAAATCTCGCAGAACCCTCACAGCTGCCTCTGCCCGCCTGCTGGTCCTCAGTGAGGGCAGCTGGCAAACGGATTTTGCTTCCAGTGTTTTTATTTGTTACCCATCTGGAAGTCTACATCCTATCGATCTTGGTGTCCTTGGTGGTGGGCATCCTTTGGAGCCTCACGGATTCATGTATGATGGCAAGATGGCAGAAGACAGACAAGAAGATTGGCGTGGGTATGTAACTTGGTAAACTGCCGTTTGACTTTTGTCTTCATAACTTATGAACAGGATGTGGGCAGGTGTTTTCTCTAGTGTGATGAGCTAACACCCTCCACTTTACCATCTTGGCTTAATTGAAACGATCAATTTTGTACAAGGTTTTAATCTGTCAAACAGAATGACAAGTACATGAGTGTCGGTTCTTTTACTCTCACAGTAATGTGGCTTTTCCCATGTTGATATTTCAGAAACAGGCTGAGTAAGTAGCGTGTTGTATAATACACAGCAGCTAGAAGTTATGGGGAAGAAATGGAGGGGAAGGGGAATCCTACAGTTGCTTCTGAGAGGCTGTCAGTTGAGGTTAGCATTACAGAAAAGCTTGTATATGAGTTGGTAAGTAATGCTTTGTGGAAGGAAAGTTATCTTCCAGCATTGATTTTTCTTAATGATCGATGTTAACTTGCATAAAGGACTGAATTGCTGTTTACAAAAAAACCAACCAAACCACCAACACCCCCCCCCCCCCCCCCCCCCCCCCCCCCCCCCCGGCCTTAAAATTAGGAATCAAAGCTAAAGCACTTGAAAGAAATGTTCTGCTGAAGTTAACTGCAGGTTCTCAGTACAGAAGACAGTTAATCTTGTGCTAAAGTTTTATATTATCTACTAGCATGTAGTTATTAGTCTGGAATCCCCCAATTCTTCTAAAAGACATTTTTTATTTTAAAAAGGCCATAGTATTTTGTGATATGCATTAAAACCAAAAAACCTACCCAACTGACTTGATCAAATGAAATAAATCATCAAGGAATTGATAAGAGGAGAAGAATGTCTTCCTGTCCAACTTTCACGTGCAGCAGTGGCAGAATTTTGAAGTGGAAGTAGCCTACTCTGGTGGCAGTTTATATTACAAAATAAATGGCGTAAATATTTTCCGTTTCATTTTTACGAATAGTACAGAGTACTTAATTTTTGCACTTATTTTTGTGAAACCTATTCATTCAGGAGAAGATGACAGGATTCGTTGGATGTGGTCTTTGTATACTTATATTAGTGATGGATAAAATCTCATGGATAAAAGTGCTAGATACTAATCGGTTATTCACAGGAACAATATAAAACAAGCTTCACTTCTAGCAGCTTTTACAAGGAACATTTTGCGTCAGGGTGATTTCACGTGAGTACAAAAAAGGCTTGGTCATCTTGCGCCATGATTTTTAACATTATGGGAGCCAAATAACCTGACTTGTTGATAAATGTGATACAGGCTAGTGATTTTCTTGCATGTACCTCTGCAGTGGACCAGCCCACCGAGTTTGACCAGTGCATGTCCTCTGAAAAGGCCCTTGGTTGTGATCTCTCTCACCTGCTCAGCAGTTGGTCTGACGTGCTTTGTTTACAGGGAAGTTTTGACTCTAACTTCATAGCTGATATGGTCACTGGCTATACAAGAATTACAATCCAGTGGGGTGTTTTCATGAATACTGCAGTTGATTTCGATTGAACAGTTCGCTGCACTATTTGACTTAAAATACAACATTCAGAACATGCAGGTTTGTATAGCAGTAGTCTTTTCTACCTCTGATCTAAGAACGTTTATTTCAAATTAGTAAACTTTTAACTGAATCACTTATTGTGAACACTTTCAGTGGCTAAAAATAAATCAAGTATTAGAAAATAACATTTAATGGCTATATGTTGTTACTGTTAAGTTTAAACTGCGATAGAGACAAAATCAGGAGCTCTTAGAAACTCAGGAGGACTAGGTTTTATTTGATTTGGTAGCAGACCAGTGCTGTGGCTCTTCAAATATTGTCAGCTCTAACAACTATGGCACTCATTTTGGAGTGTGGCTTGTAGGGTGGTACCAGTGCAATAACTACTATGTGCAGGTACCACTTTCTGAAATGTGGTCTGCTACAAATATTGCTTCTCCTCTCACCCATCTCTCTGATAAGACTTGTCTCCTTCACTCTGGTTATTTGAGTTTACAGCAGAGACCAGAATCATAAGAAGTCTGATTGTTACAACTGCTCGTGTGCTACAGACACATTTGGGTTACTCATGTTACCCACTTCACTGAATACTCTAGAAATCTGTTGTATCGTGTGGATGAGGAGTCCTGAGACTTGGGAAGCTTCCTGGTGCCAACACAGTGACCTGTAACTTGTGGACTAGGGGTTAGAACTAACTGAAAGACTAAGCTGCTGTCACATAAGCATTTAGGGCACAAAGGATAGTTTTGTATCAGGAAGAGTGAAGACAAAGGTAAAATAAAATGTCAGGTTGGTTGGTTGGTTTTTTCCATTTGCAAGTTTTTAAAATTAATTTCCTGCTGCAAATTAAGAAGTCGGTTAGCACTTGACTATCTGTTGAGATAAACTTAAAGCAGCAAACAGCCACTGTTTGACTAAAATAAATTGGCAGAGTGTGAATAATGAAAAGAGACTATCGAGTGCACCAAGTAGGATATGATGCAATTGATTATCTGTATCTTTAAAGAACTTTGCTAGTGTTCAAAAGCAGACCGCAAATTTATCAAAGCTTTGATACATTTCCTATAAACAGGTAGAAGTGATATATCCAGTTTGTGAAGCAGCAGATGGACTTCTGCTTTACACTCTGACAAGTCTCAAAGATGATGCCTTTTCCTTTGTATGCATAAAAGAAGTGAAGTAAACCTGGTTAGCCACGAAGTAAGTTGCTCCAGAGCAAAGACTGTACATCCTTGCCTGTGCAGGACGAATAACGGGCCAGATAAGATTAAGCCTACTTTTGACAGAAATAATCCCTAAAGTTTTTATGGCTGTGAGGCTTAGGGTAAATATATTGAGTTTGTAAAATTTTTAGCTGGCAGGCATCAGATCTCAAGGAATCCATGACATGAGGCATTTCAAAGCTGGAAGATAACAGTAGGTCTTCAATATTGTTACCTTTACTTTGACTATACATTCCCTCTACTGGAGTTACCGTAGCCATAACAGATTGTTTTTGTTGCTCTACAAATTTTTTTAGTTGTGTCCTCCATGCCTATTGAATTTCTCCTTAAAGAAGGGTAGGTATGACTGTGCTTTCCAATGGGAAGTCTAAAACAGAAAATCATTTAATATCTAGAGTAGGTCACAGGGGAGAACAGGCACTGCAGCCCTGGTGGTATTTCCTTTAACCTGTGCTTGCTCCCCTGCATTCTAGGCCACAAGCCTATGTGTCAGTTTGACGTAAAAAGAATCTGTGCAAGCCGTGTCAGTGTGTGTGTGGTAATACTACTACCACTTGCTGTTTCTCCCCTCACCCTCAGTAAGTCCATTTCCTGGGTTAAAAAAGGTTTTTCCTGTTAACTATAGTATTATAAGTATTTTTATACTTGTATGTAAAAAAATCACAATTGTAATGCTGCGGTCTAGTCTGTCACAAAGCAGAACAGGGAAAATTAGAACAATAATCAGATGGACTTTCCAACAGTAACAGAATGCTAGTTATGTAAGTACTCCTACATGTAACCTTTTCTTGTGGGTTGTGTTCAGTAGGGAGCGTTCCATTTCTGCTTCTGCACAATTGCTTTAAGTTAATAAATAACTACAAATTCAATAAGCTCTAGCTTATACCCAGGAGTTCCTTTTCATAGCCAAGCTGTTGGCTCACAGTCTGGTTTATTTTCCTTTATCTTGGAAACTAAATGCATTAGTTTCATCATATAATTTGGTGAGAATAGTGGGAGAATCTTTCAATCAGAATAATTTACAAAAACAAAACCCTCAAACACACATGTACACATATGAGCACCAGTTGTCCTGACCTGTCCCCTGCCCCCCCCCCCAAACCCCCAAACCAACCTAATAAAAAAACCCCGCCAAACAACAACAAAAAAAGCAACACCCAACCCACAACTCAACCCAAAACTAAATCAATCAGGGAAATAGTCACACCGAGGATTTAATTTTGGAAGGGTGTTCAAAGAGGCTTTTGGAAATTAAGTAAGTTTATGCTCTTAGAACTTGTAGGGAAAGTAGTGCAATTGCTAAATTTTAACTGTAGGAAACTCATGGGGTAATAAGGCTTTGGAATATGGGGTATTGACAACTATAGTCAGAAATGAAATGTTTTTTAATTATTGTAAGGATGGCTCTTGTGTCTAGGAAAATAAATATAGGCAAACTGAGGCTCCTGAGACAAAGTGTGAAAGTTGACAAGCTTTTGGAATAGTTGAGACAGCTTTTTGACCATATAGAGCTATTTTGTTTTCTGTGTTTTCAGAAATCTGTGGTTTTAAGTCTCTGATGAACGAATCTCATGTTGAATTTCTGTCTTCTATTAGAAATGTGCCTGATGCCTTCAGTTTCCACTGATGAGCAGAGTTTTAGCTTGAGAGTGCTGGGCCCAGCCTGCTTCGTTGAGCAGTAGTATGCTGAGTAGATTTGGAAAACCACACAATCCCTTGGTTATTGTAGAATGCAGGCTATGTGCCCACATTAGTATTTTACTTAATTAAGCAGGATACTCCAAGATAGCTGAAATTGAGCTTTGCACTTGGAAACCATAATCCTGATTTTACACATGAAGCTTGTTTTTAGTCTTGAAGTTTTCCCAGCATAAATGTATGCTGCTTTTATGGATGGTATAAGAAAGAAAAGTCGTGGCAGGCTTGTGGTTTGGGATGACAGTTTCCTAATAATGTGCAAGATGAAGTGTTTGGAAACTTGTTCAGTTTGGAAAAGTGTTCAGACCTTGAGGAAACTCACCTTGAGGAAAAAGTTACAAGCTGAAAAAATACTGTGCTGGCATGCAAAGTTCAAGTGTCAGACTTACTCCTGTACTTCTGAATCTGAAAATGGGTAGTTGTTGATTTGAAGTGTAAGCTGGGGGAGGAAAAGGAGTGAGTAACTTCTTTGAAACTGTAGAAAAGAATATGTTCAGCTTGAGTGTGAAGGGCTGTGACTGGCTTGTCTGATTTCATCTGCTGAGGACCTCAGAAAATTATTTTACATCTTTGTGAAATCTAAATAGATTGAGCTGTAAGGGAGGCAGAGCTGTGTTAAGAGTAGGTTGCAACCCCTGAACCCAACAAACTGTTCTAGCTGCTTGGGAAACAACAAAAGGTAAACTGCAGGAAGATGAAGGCAAAGCTGGGAAAGGAATCTCTTTATCCATGATCTTCATGAAAAGGAAAAAGCCCACGTAAATACTCTGTTCTTTATAAATACTTTTGAGAAAAATGACCTTGCTACTATTTTCTATTGAAAAGGTAAAGAGTCAGAAACAACATCTTCATAGAACTAGTTGGGTATGTTAGAACTTCCTGGTTCTTATAATCCATATGGGCTTTTTTGTGTTTAAGAAGGAAAATAAGTAGCTCAAGTCAGCTAAAAGCTCTATCTGGCCCCAAGGTTAAGCATGTGAAGAAATCTTTATTCAATTGTTACCTGAAAGAATGGCTTGCTATCTGAGAGCTGAAGAGCTACCCTTTGCTGAGCATGGTTTGCAATAAATTAAATTGGCCTCTAAGCCACGCTGAGCTTTGGTACATCTCTGACCTGTGAAATATTCATTAGAACTGCTGCCATGTCATGTTTGTTATAAGCACACTTGCTCTATGAGATTTTTGGGGAGTTCATTACTCAGAACACTAGAACGCAAATTTTATAGGTTTCTTTCCAGAAGTCAAGAAGTCCTGTTACGACTTCATAATACTTTCACATGAGTCTGTGTGCTTGCTAAGTAATTTAACCTTTTTTTCATGAGAGGAAAATGGTAACTGAACACAAAAAGTTGATCTGTAAGGAAAGAAAGTACTACTTTTACATTAATATTCATGAAAGTAGAGCTGTAATAATTAAAAAATAAAATGGAACAGGATTCTTGCTGAGGCTATTAATTAGAAATTGTTTGAATATGCAAAACACTTCAAGAGTTAGTACATAAAAATCATTCCAAATAGTCCTGCTATTATGGTAAAGTCACATTAAGAGCAGCAAAGATAGACCTTGGAAATTTTTTTTTCAAATTTAGTTTAAATGGGAGTGTGGAAAATAGCCAAGGAAACCAACTTGAAAGTTAGCTTATTACTAAAAATGTGCCTTAATATGAAACGATGTAATGCTTGCATTTATTAGAAAGAACGGGGCAGAGGCTTCACATGCAAGAAAACAGGCAGAAAAGACAAGTAGGAAGATTAGGGTAAAAAATGGTTTCAGTATTGCAGGTCTGTGGGATTCTCCTTGCTCGCCGATCCCATCTTTTGTTAGCTTACAGCCTGAGCATGTGAATAGCAACAGTCTGATGTTGTTAAAGTGCATGAATACTGAGGACATCTAGCTTTCCAAGGAAAGGATTCTGTTAACCTGGATTACTGTGAGTTTTCTAGAGTGTTTTGTGTGTGAATGTTCCCAAACAAGGTACAAAGTGTGGTATTTTAAAATATTTTTTCTGTGTGTCATCTTCTAAATTGAGGACATACAATTTAAATTATGAAGTGTTAACTGTCTCAATCTGTGGTTGTTTGAATTTATATTTTAATAGGAATTCTACTCTGAACAAAGTTTGACTATTCATTTACCTTGTATCTTGGAATGTCAAGAGAAATGTCCTCTCCCGACATTACTCAACTTTGGAAAACAAGTTTAATGAAACAGGCTTCATAGCCATGCCTATATTCAACAGCATGCACACGTATATATCTACTGGGGGAATGTGCATATCGCACCGACAGCTCTGGCTTTAACAGATAGGTAGGAATTAAATGGAGTCATAGCCGTTCCCTTCAGCCTTCATGCTCACTTTTTGCTACTCTGATCGATGCTGGTAGATGTCTTCACTGCTGCTCTGGGTGCCTGAATGTGAGTGTGGTAGTAGTCAGACATGGAAGCTTCTTAGAGTAGTTGTCTTTACAGGGTGTATTTTTTTTGCTGAACAAGAAAGGGTTCTTTGGGCATAGCTTTGTGGGAATGATGGGAATCGCTTCCATCTTCCTGAGGTACAATTCAAAGCCCACTTTTGCTTGGGCAGAGTTCAGTTTGGAAATTTTTTTTTATGTTAGCAGTTTGACCTGGTACATTTTAGGCTTGCTTTCTGAAGCAGTATTTCTGTTGCAGTGTACTGGCTTTCAGCTTGTCTCCCAGAGGAGCTAAACCAAACTCCTGGAATCTAAGGGCATTTTGCATTGCTGTTTTTGTTTGTTTTCTGTGTCCCCTCTGTGTGTGTGGTTGTGTCCTGCTATAAAATTATGACTGAGGTTATGGTGATCTCTAGAAAGATAAGTCTTATTCTTTGCTTATCCAGGGGGAAATTTGCTAACTGTATTCTTAATGAACTGTAAAGTCCGTATTTAGGAACACTGCCTTAAGGCTCGAGTTCCTGCGCATTCTCTGTGCTGTTCTGGGAGAATATGACAGCATCTGTGTACAGACACACCACTGACGGGAACACCTTAGCTTGATGCTGGTTGCTGTGGAGGGGCATATGCTGTCCCAGTCTCTCCCACTAATCTTATTGCCATGATGTCAGTTGCTCCTGAGGTCAGTAATTGCTACGGGGTTTAGAGTGAATGCCGGAGTCTTTAAGCAGGCCACCTTCTGTGCCCTGAGGATACTGTCTCATTTTGTATTTATACCTGTGACAGTGAATGCCAGGGAGTAGTGTGGTAGAAAGTTATTCAGACTGATTTGAAGGGGCTATTATTTCTAATGGCTGGAGAGTTTATTTAAAAAAAAAACACAAAACCCAACCCCCCTTATTTTAAGTATCTTTCAAAAAAACCCAAACCTTTAAATAAGCACAGCTTATATAGTATTTTTGAAGAGCAAAATAAATGAAATATGTGTTTGTACGCACAAAACTGCACACACACAACACCAAAGATATCAACAGAGGGTGGAGGGAAAGGGAACCCTCTTCTAGGCTGGTGAACTCTGAGGTTATGCTCTCAATATAAGACGGTCAGAGTTTGTAAGGGAAACTATATCGGTCACAGTTGACTGAAGACATAATTTGGTATAATAGTCAAATTTTTATTCAAAAATGAGCAGATGTGATAGTTAAGCTGTCTGGTGCTGTAGATAATACATCTGGATGTAGCTGATGGTAGGTTGTTTGACCATAGAGGTTTTTGCAATGGTATATGGGAGAAAATTTCTTATCACAAAATATCTGGGTAGGTCTATAGCTTAAAACTTTGTAAAGGAATTTGTTAAACTCATCCTACCAAACAATCAGAATTCTACAGCAAAATCTTTTCATGACGTTTCCACTTACTCATTTAGAAAAGTCTTAGCTGATACAGCCACTTCCTTTGTCAGTTTGTTACTGCACTTTTCAATATATGAATTATTCTTGAATTAAGTTTCTGAGAGAGCAAAAGCAAGCTGCAAGGTGAATATATGACTCAGTAATTTGCATCTGTATTTTGAGACAAATACAACTTTAAGTAGAGCAGTTTATAGTCAACAGTAATCTTAATCTGTACATTTCAGGTAAAGAGTAAGAGCACACACAGAGTCTACTGGAAATACCTCTTTAAAGGTTGTGATAACTTAGGAGGGCTGTTTGCTATCTTCCTTTTCTTGAAATCTGTTTCAAGACTAATGAGAGGAAGCCAATCAGAACATAAGTACACATGTACTACACACACCTACTACTTAAATTGAATTTTGTGTTGAGCTAGGGCAGTTCTCTGAGGATCGGCGTGGCAGTGTTTTCAAGATTCTTTTGAAAAAAATGGCTGAATCTGGACAGCAGAGCCTTACTTGAAAGTTTTTAGTGTTTGTTTTTTTCCTCTTTTATTTTTTTTTCCCTCCCATTTTATGTTTAATGGTTCAAGCCCTGCTCTAACTAATCAGGAGGAGGAACTGGTGGAGAAGGCTTCTTCACATCAAGAAAAATAAGAACTTATTTTTGTCCTATAAGCCTCTTAATTAAATCTGAAATTCCTTCCAATTTTTTTCCAGTAATATAATTAATGTAATGATGGCAAAAGAAAGAAGAAACACAATGCATGGAATGCCTGAAAAAGTGAAGAGGATGAATCTGTTTAGCTCTACACTCCTACCTTAGGCATTGTCATGAAAGGCAATTTAATTTGAGACTTTAAACATAATTTTAACTGTTTAAGTAAAATATGTCATTAGTGTACATTTTGGCCTAGCAGAGATTAATATCCTGCTTTAGAAGCCTGGAGGAGGGAGCAAAAGTAATGCAGGAATATACTGAAGACAGGCTCAGCTTTCTAGATTGGTTTTCCCCTAGTCCATAATACTACAAGTTTTGATGCTTTGTATATGTGGATGGGTTGGGACGCTGCCATGAGAAAAAAGAGAAAACTCTGCCAGCTGATATCTTTACTGCACAACAGAGGTCATGTTTAATAGCTGGTGTACTGTTCCTGCTTCTACAATGTAATTGTGTGTTCAGCCTTACATATTTTAATTGGTTTCCCTGTGTGATACTAGCTTTTATAACCACTTCAACTGTAATGCTATTGTAAAAGTCTATAACTAAGCCTATGAAGAAACAAAATATACAGAACCAAATGCTTACCGTAGCAGCCCACATCCTGCAGCCCTAGAATGTAAGAACTCGTTAAGAACCCTAATTTCTTCAATGCTGTTTGGAACTTAGCTGTTTCCTAACCACATGTAGATATACTTCTGATTAGAACACTTCTAAAATCTTGCTGTTCCTGTGTTCTTTTCAGAATGATGAAGTACAGAAAATGATGAAACTTTCTACTGTTTCCATGTGATACAGAGTTTCACGTTAAGGTGAAACTTCTAAACCCAGGAAAGAATTCAGTTAAGTTCAGTTTTCATATGTGTCTCTGCGCCCCTTCTCACAAGTGTAGCCATAAATTTCTGTAAACAGGCCACTTAAATTCTTAGACCAGTATACTAACAATTCTGAAGCACAATGAATGTGTATATATTGAAGACCTGCATCTAAATAGTTGCTTTTAAATCCTGTGCAGAGCAGTTATGATGAATAGCTTGTTTTCATGTGTATGCTGGTTTTTTTTCAGTTTGTTTTCAGCATTGGCCATTTTCAACACCTTTGTATTATCACCAGAAAAGCAATTAATTAATGGTAATAGATGAAGCTTCTTGATGGAATTATGTTTCTATTTGTTTATTCTAGTGTATTTATCATAGTATCAGGATCTTAATAACCATGCCTGGTTTTCAGTTTAACTGCGGTATATGGCTGTATTGAAAAACAGTATTTTCAACCTTTAATTTTTCAGCTATGTACAATTTCAAAGGCACAGGAGCATCCCAACTGCCTCTACAGATTGGTGATGTGGTCCATATCTTGGAGTCCTGTGAAGGTAAGTCAGTTGTATTGGTTTCTCTGTGTGAATAACTTAATCCTTCTACTTCCCAGCAATTCCCTGTGTTACATTAATGTCCAGAATTCTTATTTGTATTAGTGGTGGCGCTCTATTTTGCGGAAGAACCTATTCATTTTGGGAGAGGAAAAATGAGAAATTTTATGGTTCATGTGGTTTTTTGGGAAGCCATTATCAAATAAGGAAGTCATTGAGGTGAACGTTGAGTTTGTGAAGTTCATGCCAGCTTGTAATATACCTGGTGGGACTTGCATTAGATTTGATTGAGGTTTTAATGGAGTCCATTTTTGCTTCTAAACTAAATATTTCTTGCTAGAAAATATTCAGCACCCTAGTCATCGAATAATATAATATGGAAATCTAGTATGTTTAAGTAGTCTGTAGGTCAGCATAACAGAAACATTTTTGAAAACCATCTGACTTGCTGAACATCCTAAGCAGCAACCGTCCGAGGCAAGTCACGTACAATAGACAGTCAATATGCTGATCCAAACTGGCCATAGTTGGTATGTGGAGGTATCTGACCAACTGACATAACTGTAAAATAAATACAAGCAGCATGCATTTGTGAAGCTGAATTCATAGTCGAAACTGTAGTGATACTGTATTTCTCCATATTAATTTGAACTGTACTGTCACAATCTTACTGAATTCTCTCCCAAGTCTGCTGAAGCTACTGAAGTTTTTATTAGTATAAAGCAACGAGGATGCAATTATTATTGCTAACTCAACAGTTAGGTATCTGCAAGTGTCATTGTAGTAGTAATTTAGTTTCAATCTGCAGTGATGTTCTTGACAAGGTAAGAGCTTAAAAAAAAATCCTTCAAGCTTTGCAAAATGTATTGTAAAATTATCTTCTTCAACCTACTTCCACCGTCTGCCAGTTACATCTTACTAACTGTAGTTATAATAAAAAGAGAAGCCAACTGCTGCATTAGGCAGTTATAGAGACAGTTCCGTGTTGAAAGACCCACTGTACGTTGTGGTCATAGGGCTGCAAAGAATCTGAGGCTGTTTGAGCCCAGCCCATTCCACTTACAGTTCTAGGTCGTTTTGCATGCAAACAACCAAGCGTTTGAGAGAAGAGCATCTCAGAAACCATTCCTCCAATGTTTTGGAGCACAGAAGCATTTTTTTTTTTTCTTTTGTTTCTAAGAGAAATTCAGTATCTCTAAGCATCAAAATTTTGATGTCACTTGTTAGACTATTAGTTAAGAGATGTGTTTCTCTAAGTTATGAGTAACTGATCTATGCCCTATCCTAAAAAATGAAAGGTCTGCATAATTCTTTAAGCCTCCATTCTAAATATATCTGCTATGAAAAAATGCGTTGGCAAACCAGAAAACCCCTCACCCTGTATTATCCCTTTTAATTGCAGAAACAGCATTTCAGGTTTCTGACTCCTGCAGTATGACCTTTGTTGTCAGGTTGTCAGCTTAGCAAGTTGAGTGGTGATCTTATAAGGTTATTTTTTCTCTAAAAGTCTTTTCTGAATCCTCTGCCCTTAACATGCTGTGTCATAGTTGCTTTATGGTATAAGTCTGTCAACGAGGGAATGGAACGTTTTGTATTGTGCAGGTGAAGCCCACCTTTTATCAGCTATTTTAAAAAAGGTGCTGCCAGCTGCAGCTGAAGGGTAACCAACAGTAACAGTTGTTTTTTTTTCCTGTGCTCATTTTACGTGCTCTTTCAGTTTGTTTGGCATGCACAGAATATGCATGTGCAGTCACAGTAAATGGGATTAAATAGATTTTACACACTTGGTTGTAAATTGGAGACTATGTGCAAATAATTCAGTTTTAGAAGTAAATTGGAATTTTATTGTTGAGAAGATACTGGGGAAAAAAAATATCCCAGTGCTGAAAAACCTGAAAAAACTATCTGTCCCAAGTCTATCTTTGAGGTCAGTGTCCTTTTAACTTTGCCTTTCTCACTATTGTTTGGGGTTTGGGATTATTGTTATTCTGCTTTGGTTGCATGGCTGAAATACCTGTGCTGCATTACAAATGGTGAGAGAAAAAGTGGTAGGGAAGACATAATATCTGTTACTGAAATTATCATCAGAAAACTTATGCTTTAAGTCATAAAATGCTTTCTTTGGGGTGAAATAGAAGTATTAAACAGAGTTGGATACTGTTGCTGTGCAGGTAGTGTTTCATGATGGAATTTGTGCACAGTGGACACAGCTTCTGCTGTAATTTAGTAAGGCTGAACTCTCCATTTTATGTTTTTGGTAGAAATTTATTGTGACTTAACTGGGGCATAGATGGAACAAAATCTGAATTAGAATTTTAATTCCCACTACTGCAATACTGCACCCTTTTCATTCAGAAAGGGTTTCTTGTTAAGAAGTCCCGTAATAGCTCTTCATTTTCTTGAGGTTCCAAATTGAACTTTACACTAGGAAGCTGGTTATTTGTGTTGGGTCCAAAAGCTATAATTCCCCATGGCAGCGACAGCTTACTCTTCTTACATTCAAGGAGGTTGGGTACGTAACAGCCACATACTGCATTGGATTAATACTACACCTAGAACACAACCAAAGAGCTTCATGCACTATCCAGTATCATGAGTGATCTTGGTTGATGGACAGATATATATGCTTGTGTTACATATTAATTACAAAACCGCTTATCCTACCTTTTTTACGTGTCGTGTGTGTGTGTTAAACTTTGTGTAAGATTATCTGTACTTACTGTGCAAGACTTGACAATAGACCATACAATCATACTTGCTAATGTGTGAGTCATGATAAATATGCTTCCTGATATTCACTTCACTTTCCTCTATGCATTTTTGAAGGAACTATTAATTTTTAGACATCCTGTGCTAGATAGTTCTTAAATGAAATACAAACTAGGACTTTGGGTTTTTTTATGCATGTGTTCTGTCATGCTAAGTGTAACATTTCTTTCTTTTAGATTGGTACAAGGGCTATCTAGTAAGACTTAAAGGATCAGAGGTAAGGTCATGTTCTTCATTCCTGTGAGTCTATTTTTAAGGAATCAACCCATGAAGCTGGGTTTTTTTCATATCCCTTACCAGTTAGTTCTATTCTGACATCTGAAGTCAGCAATCTCCATTCTCTTTCCTTTCAAGATGAATAAAATGATCAGCATTTGTCCTGGACAATGTTGGTGATGACTGGGAGAAGCAGATCAATGAAAAAAAAAGTACTGTGTCTTCAGGTGATGAAGACATCATTTGAAATAACTTTTTGAGTTAATTTGCTGCTAGATGTGTCTGTTTCTGCACTTTTTTATAAGCAGTCTTTAGGCTACATTCAATATAAACAGCTCCATGAGACTTAATTTCTTAACTATCTCTCTAATGTACAAAAAGATCATGTTAATAAAAAATAGGTCAATATTCTTATACCTAAAGATGGAAAGCTACAAATGAATACTTTTCATCCTGGGTATGACAACTTCTGAGTTAAGTAGCAAGAAAATTACTTTTTATATTAAAATGCACTTTTCTAGAAGAAAGGTGTTTTTTGAAACCTGCTCTGAGTATCAGATTTTTTTAGGGAGCAGCAATGCAAAGGCATTTGAAATTACAAACTAATGCCTGTATTACAGTGAAAATGTTTTGTGAAAGTTGCTTCTCTGTAGCCTGGAAAAAGGATGTGCAAAACCTTTATAGCCACTTAAAAAGGGATATCTGGGGAGCAGAGGGACAGTTTTTGGCAGAGAATATGCCATCAGAAAAAAATCAGAACAGTCTTAAGTTGTCTATTTTTACTTTATTAGAATTTTGTATTCAGTGGCTTGTAGGTATTCACAATAACTTGCATTAACTTAGATTAATTAATTTGTGTGCATTCTCAAACTGTATGTGATAGCAAAATATTTTGGTTTCATTGTGTAAGTATTAGATGCTTGATTTACTGTTTCATTTTGTTGCTCAATGAGTGGACATCCCAAAAGACAGATAAATGAGTAATTGTTTGTGATAATTATGCATAATTGTTTTCTCCAGACTTCTACCTGGTGTCTCTGTGAGCTCCAATACGACTGCATGGTACACCTTATTTGCTTGCTTCCATTTGTAGCTCATCACATATGAGATGGAAGCCAGGCTAGTGATAAGTTGGTTCACCATAAGTTCTTGATACAGCGTAATATTTCAGTGGAAGCTACTCAAAACAGTTGATCAGCTGGTTGGCCTGCAATACTTGAGGGTGGATATAAGAGAATGGCTAACCGTCCTTCCAGCCTGTCCAATACTCCCAACTGTGTTTTAAATACTACCTTGACATTTCTTTAAACTCAAAATGTTATTGCTGGTTATTCTAATGAAAATTTTATTTTAATTGATTAAAATTTAGTCCAAAACTAAAAAAGGAAAATAGTTACCAGAAGTAACCACTTTCTTTTAACTAATTCTTAAAATTGTTAAAGGCTTCAAGGTCAACATGTATGAAGTGTTTTAAGAAGTATTAGTAATTTCACATACTGAGATTTCACTACATTTCCTATTAATGGGACCTTCTTCTTATACTTGGCTTCTTCACAGACTCTTTTGAACTTAAATCTTAATGAAAAACTGTGAGAGTGATAAGACATGACTGTATTTTGATTAAGGTCCAGTGCTAAAAGAAGAAACTATATAAAGCTATAAAAGCTGAAATCTAATTCAGAGAAAGGCTTTGTAAAGTACCGCATATGGTTGTCGGTTATTAAATAGGGAAGAATCCAAGAAGAACCTAGTTTAATTACCAAGACTAGATTTGCAAGTTAATGTGGGTATTGTCATGGATAGGTTGTGGTCAAACATTCCTTTAGCATGACTTAAAACATTTCAGTTCCTGTAGAGCAAGGACATATCACGTTAGAACATTTTGTCAGGTGACTATTTTTTTTTACACAGGTCAATTAAAATAAATGTTGAGAATGTCATGAAATCCGCTGCCTCCTTTGCTACATCTTCCGGGGCATCTTCCTGCATGGCCCTAGGTAGTTCAGAATAAGACCATAATCTCAATTGCAGTGGTGCCCCATATACCTAGGGAGGGCTGAGAGTTTATGGCTTTACTAAGCATCTCCCTTCCTTGTGTGTTGCAAATGAAAGGCCGTTCTTTTTTTCTCAAACCAATTTTAATCTTATGCACAGTGTTCTTGACTATCATACCTCAAAGTAAACTTTCAGTTTACTATCCTGCATGTCAGTGGCCATTTTTCTAATTCATCCTGAGTGATTTTCCCTATCAGTATTTCTTTTAGTAGAGGCAATGATCCTATATCAGTGTCCCTGATAATACCTCGTTTGGTAATCAAGCTGATCTCTAAATTAGACTACATTGGTTTTCCTAGAATATGAAAGGTATGGGCTGATGCACAGAGAAAATGTTTCTTTACTGTATTCAAACTGTATGTGCTGTTTTCTGGGGGAGTAGATGAGGGGAGGGGAGTAGAAGATGGTGTTTCTTATGAATAAATGTAATTCTATGCGTTCTATGTTTGCAGGAAAGGATACAACAATACTTCTAATATTTTTCAAACAGAAATGCATCTATCTAGACAGAAAACTAGATAGCAGTTAATTTGGAGATTACAGTTTATGTTCATATTCATGGTTGTTACCTACAAGTTTTTGGAGAGTAAGTGTGGAATTCTTTTTTCCTCCTTCAGCAGGGAATATTTCCTAAATCTTTCATCCACATCAAGGAAGTTACTGTTGAAAAGAAAAGGTATTGAATTTAACTGTTTTGTTACATTAAGGATCTTGTCTGCTAAAAAAATAAGTTTTAAGGCATTTATATGCCTTAAACCAGGGGTCCTCAAACTACGGCCCGCAGGCCAGATACGGCCCCCCAGGGTCCTCAATCTGCCCCCCCCGGTATTTACAGAACGCGCACACACACACACACCCCCCAAGGGGGTTGGGGGGGAAACCAAGCAGTTGTAGATGAATTCCTGCCACTTCATCTGCGCGCCGGCCCCCTGGTTAAAAAGTTTGAGGCCCCCTGCCTTAAACACAGTAACTATAATTTAAACCCATGAAAAGCAGTTAGCTTTTCTCATTTCACTGTGTTAAATTTTCTGCTTCTTTCCTAGACATACGGAAAATACAATACCCGCCGAAATTCCTTTAGTTCAAGAAGTTACCACTACTCTTTGGGAATGGGGAAGCATCTGGAAACAGCTCTATGTGGTATGACATTTTTGCATGCCATGTATGGCCTGTTAATTAGTCCTACTTATGCATATTGAGTTCTTGTTTAAATGAGTCTCTATTCTTAGATGCAGGGCAGGATATGGGGGGATTTAAGAAATTACTTTTTCACTACTGCTTAGATGGCTACTATTTCCTTCAATGGCTTTAAATTAAAAGGCTGAATTACTGCTGAGTGGTGTAATATCATGTCTTTAGTTTCAACCTTGAGTATCTTGTACACGATAATTTTTTCATAATTGTTCTTTGCAGAGCTGACAAGTTTCAAGATAGGAGTATCAAACATAACTAAGATGCGTTTGAAAAAGATTCACCATGTTCTTGGGATGCTAGAAAAAAAGTTGTTCAGGGGTTACTGGGACTGTGTAGCTATTAACAATTGGCAATTTCAGGAAGTCAGACTTTTTAGTTTCAATATCTTCATTTTACATTTCTTCAAGAAAAACATTTTCTTTTCTTCAACTTGGAGAAAACCATTTTTTTCCTGTGAGCACTTTTACCAGTACATAGAAGTGCAATGAATTTGGAGGTATTAGTCAAAATGGCCGTTGTATCAGCATCTGTGTTCCTTGTAAGCAAGCAACCTATAGTTATGGTGGCCTTTCGCAAATGCTTGTAGTGCCCACAGCGTAGTACAGAACTGTAGCTGTGATTAATGATTTTTTAAAAATATCTTTTTATTTTAATTGGACCAGAAATATTTTTTTAGACCTCAACTATCCTTTATACATAACAATACCTGTCCTTGGACTACAAGACTCTGAGAGACAAAATTTGAAATAAAAGGATAGAAAGCTAATTTTTACATTTGCATAATAGTAGATATTTTGCATGTTGTAATCCTACATTAATCCCCACTGATTCTAGTAACATGTTTAACCTAAGTCTGATGGCCAAAGTCATAAAGTGTTGACTAGAAAAACCACCAAATGATGGTGAATTCTCTAGTACCTGAGTAGCCTTTCCTAATGGATAACCTGTTTCAACAGGTTGCACTCTGACTGCTCCAGGATCCCAGCCATTGCATTTTGCTTTTCACTTGGAGCAAAAAAATTCGTAAATATGGTGTAGTTTTCCCTCAACAATATCTTTTATGAAACACATCACTTGTTAGCCTTTCTCATATTAAAGTCTACAATTAAAACTTTTTCTGTTTCAGTGAATGACACTGAACTACTTTAGTGACTTCTATGTATTATTTACCTATCTCTTAAATGTGTTAATACCATAATCAATTTTTTTTCCCAGAATGCTTTTAACAGTATCTCATACAGAAGTAAATTGCTTCTGTAATGTTTTCTCTTGATAAGACTTAATTAAAGAACTTTAAACCAGCACAATTTAATAAAACAAATATTGTCATTCCCTATCCCCATACTCACTGCTTAAATTTCTTGTAATTTCTTTACGGTTGCATGGGAGAGCCTGTCCTTACAATTTGTGGCATGAGTGGAGGAAGAAAGTCAGACTCAAGAATTTGCTTAATTCTTGCTCCTGCAATCATTTAACATTAAATCTTTTTTTTTTTTTTTTTTTTTTTCTTTTATATTTTAGGCAAATAAGAGTGAGCAGTTCCAGCAGGTGCAGTCTATGATGTATGACTTAATGGAGTGGCGGTCACAGCTTCTGTCTGGGACTTTGCCAAAAGATGAGCTCAAAGAACTCAAACAGAAAGTCACTTCCAAAATTGACTATGGTAACAAGTAAGTGGCCTACGTTGCTTAAGGGAAACACGATTTCTTGTAAAGCACCCAGCTAGAACAGAGATGATGATAAAAGTTTCCTTTTTTGCAGTTTTGTAACTCTTTAATGTGAGATGTAGACATATTAAATCTTCCTTTTCAAACTTCTCCCTGCTATTCCTGTGATAACAGTAGATACCATGTTGAAGTTTCTCATAGCAAATTGCTTTTTCAAAATATAGATATACTTGTTACTTATAGGTATATGAGCTTGTCATTGTAAAGATTTCAGGTCAGATAGTTGGCTTTTATCTACATATAGCATCAGCATGCTCGGGACCCAAAACTTGTCCATCCTTCACTAACATAGCCTACCTCTACTAGTATTATGCTACTATTTCACAAGTAGTGCTGAGAGACCTTAGTGTGGAGGACGAATTGCAAATGTCTGAAGCGTACAGAGCCTTTTCTAAAGGCGTCACACCACCCCTCTACCTTTGTGTTGTGTCCTGTGTCCGCCTCCCCAACCCTGCTGTTTTACTAGGGAATTTTCTGGCAGAACTCTGGTTCTGGTAATAGAAGTGAAACAAGCAAGGGTAGAATAGTTATCTGGCAAAACACCTTGTCTGCCTGCTTCTTGCTAATGAAAAGTCACTGCAATACAACACGTTTGGCAAAAATGAGGTTATGTGGGATTGAGTGGTGTTCCACCATCTGATAAAGGGGAAGAGAGAGTTTGGTAAACAAGCCTTCATAGTATTGGTTTTATAGGCATTGGAATCTACTTATAAACTGTATTTAGCTATTGCAAGTGACTGTGGTTACTGTGGCCTGAACACCTATATACGGCTGAAAGGCTTCAGTTACCTGTGGCTAGACACAAACAATGACTGAGTGTTAAGAAACTCAACATGTTCATTGTGATTTGGATCCACAGATAAACTGTATTCTTACAGAACACACCATGCTATATGGAGCTGCATGGTCACTGCAAGACAGATACTATTTTGAAATATTCCAGTCAAAGAAGCCTAGCTCTGATTAAGACAACACTAATATTTCTTTGCACTCAGGCTTTTCTTTTCACGTTCTTCTCTTCTTTCCAAATCATGAGACAGCAAGCTTCTTCCTTTAGAGGAGTAGGGGTGGAGGGGATGTTTAAAAGGACAACAGAGCATAGTAGTCGAAGAACGGGACAGGGAGGGTAAGAGCAGCGTAAAAGCAGAAGGTGACAGAAAAAACCCTAGGCATCTTGGTTACAAAGGTCGTATGTTAAAAGCAAAAGAGATGAAGACTTCTTGAAGTCATTGAACATGGTGAATCTATTTTATGTGATAAGCATTGAAATGTTTTGGTGACATTACTATAAATTCCTAAAACAGGTAAATACTGTACAACAGCTTGAAAAGAACATGGTGGGGTTTAGTTAAATTTTTCTTCAATTAAATATTGTTGCCTGTATTTAAACTTACTTTATTGCTTTAAAACTTGAAGCATCTCCTTGTACGTTATATTTCTAAGCTTTATTTTACAGAAGGAATTAACCCTGCCATCATGCCCTTTGTATTTTCACAGAATACTTGAGCTAGATCTCATAGTTAGAGACGAAGATGGAAATATCTTAGATCCAGATAAAACCAGTGTCATCAGCCTATTTCATGCACACGAAGAAGCGACTAATAAAATCACTGAGCGAATTAAGGAGGAAATGGTAGGAATGACTGGCCAAACTTAATGCTTCTTTTGCTAAAATGAAAATGAAAAAACAATACAAGGGTTGAAGATGTAACCTTCTACTGGAGAAGTTGGTGGAAATTTTTGCTTCTGACTTAATTAAAAGTAAAGTCACTTTAATATGTTATAAATATGGCTAAGCCTCAAGTTGAGTGAGTTGCATTTGTGCACTGGATTCAGGCTGCGGGCTAGGCTGAAAGCCTGTGTCTAAAGCCGATTCTAAATCCATTCTTGGATTCCTAAATAGAAATACATCTCTTCGTTCCATCTGTGAGCTACTCAGTAGGCTGATTCATGTAGCGAATAGTTACATACTTTGAGTTCAGGCTGCAAGCTATGACTAACCAAGGCTCTTTTTTAGAGGATCTTGTGACAACACTGCTTGCTGTATGTTGCTGCTTGTTAGTTAGTCTGATGGAGTTGAAGAATTTAAGCTCACTAAAGAGAAGCTCCATGAACTCTGCATAATTTTGTGAACACGAGTATTAGTATGCCTAAGCAAAGCTGATGAGTGCATAAATTTCATCTTTTACAATGCAGAGCAGGTGACTACACTTTCTTGACCTTTTTGGGTTTGTAAGTTACTTGGGTTTTTCACCCATGAGAAAGTAAACTGTAATAAAGCAAGTAAATCACTTGACAAAAGTTGGGCTGTTGTGACACTTCAGTAATGTGAGTGAGGGCCAGAAACTTATCTGCTAGTCATGTTTGTGGTATTAAATAATGCCTTTCAGAGGAGTATACAGGGCAATGCTATTTCCTGGAAACAAGTATCTTTATCCAGATTTTCTGTGATTTTTCAAGATTAACTGTTGCACATGATAAAAATTGAAACTGCTTGTAGTATTCCACCATTTTAGCTCAAGGATCTGGCTAATGATTTTTCTTCTTCTGAGTAGTCAAAGGATCAACCAGATTATGCATCGTACTCCCGAATGTCTTCATCCCCCACCCACAGTCTATACGTCTTTGTGCGGAATTTTGTTTGCCGAATTGGAGAGGATGCAGAACTCTTTATGTCACTATATGATCCACAGAAATCAACAATTATAAGGTAAACTTTTTTTTTTAAGCTGCAAATAGCAGCAAAAGGAGCTAGCCAAAGTGAAGTAAAATAGTTGCTAACATGCTAGTAATGCAGATAATATATAAGTAAAAGGAAGAAAACCAAAAGGAAAGGGAAGTGTGTACAGATCTAGCTGTTGGTGGCTACTAAAGAATTCTAGGGTAAAGGATCCCAAATATGTTTATAGGTAATTCCTGGACTGAACATTTCAGGATTTTAAAGAAGCCTGAGACCACTTCAAAGTTAGGAGATTATCCTTGATAGGGTATGTTGTCTGGAGTAAAGTGCTGAAGCAGGGGAAGGGGACAAATTAGGAGTAATTTATAAATGCAAAGGTAGATTAAGATTCTGTTGAGTATTCCTATCAAACAGACTATGATGATGGTAATATTTCCTCCAAAAAAGGTGCCATTATGTCTTAGGTGCAAGTTATTTTTCAAAACTTACCGATGGTATTTTGTATAACATTGTTCTTGTCTTTTTAGTGTGGTATTTAAACTATCACTACAGACCATTGTCTGTTATGCAACCTTTGTTATGTACTGTGGTTTTTAATGTATTGTGAAAGGGAAGAACTTTTTAAATCACATGACAATAAGGTATTTGTCTTCAAAACAGTGAGAACTACTTGGTGAGATGGGGGAGTAAAGGATTTCCAAAGGAAATTGACATGCTCAACAATCTTAAAGTAGTATTCACAGTAAGTGTTTTCCAGTTAAACTTACTTCATATTTACAAATCGGATTGTCTCTTCTCTGTGGTCAGAATCAGGACTCCTGAAGACTGAGCAAGACAAAGGAGAAAGCAGAAGTAATCTTAGAAAAAGAGTAAGATGACCAGTCATCGAGTGCCTTAAGGCAGTGACAATGCTTCAGTGTCCTTTTTTCAAATCAATTTGCTGCCCCATAAATATACTGATGACTTGATTTATTATTTTTTTTTTAAATCTCCTGTACCTCTTGATTGCTACTGCTTTCTCAGTTTTATCTTACCATATATTTTCTTCAAACTTTAAACTGCCAGGTTTGTAATCCTTTATGTTGTCTCAGTTTCTTTTGTTTTGCTGTGGTTTTTGGCATTTTCTCCCCCCTGCCCGCCCCCCCCCCCCCCCCCCCCCCCCCCCCCCTTAATACCACCTTGATTACCAAGGCTCAACTAGTTACTGGAGGTCTTGTTTAAATTTCACAACTTGGTTCTTACCCAAGTAATATTTCTATTCTTTTTTGTTTGTATCTTAGGATCTTGGAAATAAAGACCTTAGCAGAGACAAAATTTACTTAGTTTGTCAAATAGTCAGAGTTGGAAGGATGGATCTCAAAGACAGTAACTCAAAGAAATACACACAAGGACTAAGGCGGCCTTTTGGAGTGGCAGGTAACTGATGTCTCCTGTGCTATATCTGAAGCAGGATCCAAGTGATACTGGCCAACCCTGGAACAAAGAATCTCTACCAAGACATGTCAGAATACCAAACAGCTATATCAACTATTTTCCATATTTGATTTTTTTTTTTAAAGTCCATAAAGACTGCACCTACCTTAACATTTTAGTTTAGATCAGAAATGTGGTTTAGAATTTAATTTCCAAATAATTCCTACTTACTGCTACACAGTGCAAACCAAAACACAATACTAGAGTATATTAATAGAATTCCTTGCAGATGGAATAAAACCATGTCCCGAGAGCACCACCAATGCACTCAAACCTGTATTTACAGGATTACAGTAAAACTAGTCTGAAGTAATTCTCTCTTTACATGTCGTGTTTGTAGTGTGGACTTTGCACTGATGTTCTGCCCCACAGATCTAGCCTTGTTGGGCTACACTGCTTGCTAGTGAAAAATTTATAGTTATATTGAGGCACAAGAACATTAGCGTCCATCATTCATAGGTAAGAGGAGTTAGTTTGCAATGCTATTATATGTTTTGATGATTTTTCTTTTACTCTTCTAGTTATGGATATTACAGATATCATAAAAGGAAAAGCTGAAAGTGATGAAGAAAAGCAGCACTTCATTCCCTTTCACCCGTAAGATAGTCATATATATGGGTTTTTTATATGCACAAAAATATTTCTATGTGCCTTTGGCTGTAACAATCTGTTGTATGTTTTAAGAAAAAAAACAGTTTTTCCTTTCAATAATTTTATGTTTTAATAGTAATAAGTATTTAAGTATCACTTTAAAAGCATTTAAGACTTGCCAGGGATTACATAGCATGTTAATGTACGTTTCTATGAATGTGCTCCTTCAGATAGCTGGTACCAAATCCTAATTAGTAAAACCCAAGTTAAATGGTTATACACTCTCAGAAATAAGCTTTAGAAGTATGGATAACTAGTAACTTGTGTACTTGATTCTGTTTTGAATTTGAGAAAAATCTGATAAAAAATTTGGTTTCACTTAAAAATTAGTTGATTTGTCACACATAAACTATTTTCAAAAGAAATGCCAGTTCAGCTGCCTAAAAATGTGACACTTTCAGATCAAATGCAGAAATACCAATATTCACTGGAAACATATTTATGCATTCTACATAGTGCTGCTGCTATATACTATGAAGAATAAACATAATTCCGAAAGACCCAAGTATGACACACTGGTTTATTATTTCATTCATTTACAATTGGATCCAACATACTTGTTGTGTGAGAATTTGTTTCTAGTTTCAAAAGTATTCAAAGAAAAAATAAATTCATTCGTCAGGCTGTTTATCAGGGAAAGCAGAGTGGACTGGCATGTTGTTGAGTGCATTCACATTGTGCCTTCCTACAAAAAAAACTTTCATATTGTCACTGTCACAAAATGAGGTTCCTAAAGATGATGATTGAACGTTTTTCACTTCAGTGTACACATAAGCTTAACGTGAGTGATCTGTAACTCTGGGTGAAAGACAATGAAATTACATAACATATAATAAGGTCAAGTAGTGCAAAAAGGACTCTGAGGTTGTTGGTCATCTGTGTTCTGAGTGGTGTTTGATATATTTAGCACTTAATTCCTAGTAGACATTGTTTCTCCTGCAGGGTAGTGGCAGAGAATGACTTTTTGCACAGTCTCCTAAGCAAAGTCACTGCATCAAAAGGAGACAGTGGTGGACAAGGTAAAAATATATTTATTTATTTATTTAAAGTAATGGGGGGGGGGTGTTTGCAACATAATTTTATATTGTTTACGTTTTAGAGAAAGGCTTTCATGTTAGAGACAGAGCACCACCATGGAGGTGGATCAACTTTGTAACTGGAAGTGGAAAATCATGAGTCTGTTGCAGATTCTTAGAGGCTATTTAAATTAGCAGCTACAGTTTTAGATTATAGAGCTTTTACCTAAAGGAAGTGGTGGAAGTGAATTCTTATTACTATTATTTTGGTGGCTAGAAGATGCAATCATCTGAAGACAATTTTTTATTTTATTTTTTTTTTTACCATCAATATAATCTATTTTTTTCTTTTAAAAGGTCTCTGGGTAACTGTGAAAATGCTTGTTGGAGATGTCATTCAAACTAGAAAGGACTACCCACATCTTGTAGACAGAACCACAGTTGTTGCTAGAAAGCTAGGATTTCCTGAAATAATCATGCCAGGTAGGAGGTACTTTGTTCTGTAATAGGAATGGATCTGTTTTCATTCTCTAGGTTAATGAGCATGAGCAGCAGCCTTACTTACTTCTGTAATGGGTAACTCAGAGGCTCTTTAGAATTCACTCTTCATGGTAAGTTTTGTTCCAGTATTAGAGGCTTACATAAAATAGTGAAATCCTTGGTAAGTATTTTCTAGTACCTAAACAGAAAAAATAAAAGCAACAGAGTGAGGGATAATCCCAGCTCTTTATACATAGCTTTCTTGTCTTGTAAGTAGATTATGGTGGATGCCTACTTGAATTTTAAATTAACCTTATTTTTATTGTAACTCATCACTGTCCTTTAATAATAAAACATCTGCATTAACAATTCCTTGACGTTTTTATTGATGATATTTACCAATTAAAGTTACTCACTGTCTGGAGTGCTCCTTCTTTAAAAAAAAACAAAAACAAAAAACAAACAAAAAAAAAAACCAAAAAACATTCCTCCCCTTCCGCATTTAAAATCTTGATACCTTTAAAAGTGATTTTGTTTGCTGGACAAAACTAAAATATGAAGCTGCCTCTAGAGAGCTGTGTATTTAGGGAAAATTCAGTAATGGCCTCATTGTCACCTCACCAGCAGGTGTCAGTGCAGGACGAGAATTGTTTCCAGTCACTTTGAGGACATTTGGTTCGTGTCACATCACATTGTAGTATCTCAGCTAAGAATAACAGAGCTGAAAATTTAAATTAAGATGGAAAAACCCCACATTTTTATCTGTTTCACTGCAGAAAATGAGATACTCTTGTGAAGTTCAGTTGACCCTATGCTCTCACAACATTTTCATTAATTTTTAACCTTTCAATTTCTCTTTCAGGAGATATAAGAAATGACATTTATATTACATTACTGTATGGAGATTTTGATAAATACAATAAAACTACTCAGAGAAATGTGGAAGTGATAATGTGTGTCTGTGATGAAGAAGGAAAAGTGATGCCAGTAAGTTTTCTTTTTCCTGCATGATGGACATAGAAATACTAGTTGCATTTTCGAAGTAAGCTTTAAGCTTCTTACAGATATTTATAAAATATCATTGCACAAAAACTTGCAGTTTCCTCACTTGTGTCATCTTCTGACATCTTGTGGGTGATAATTTTTATGATGTTTGAAGTGACGTATCTATAAGTCCTACAAATATCTTGTATAAAACTGTAACGAGAAAAAACATTGAATGACCTATTTTAGCTGTGCCAAGGAACAAATGCTGCTTCTGACAATTACTGCATTTTTACTCTTGGGTTTTTCTTGTGGAAATCCCCAGAAGAATGCAATTTGCACATTAAAATGTGAGAAGTACCATTTCTGTTACATAACAAACCCATGAATTGTGCCAGGAAGACACTGTCACTGTCCCTTGAATGAAGTACATGGCAAAAAAGAAAAAAATAGTGACAACAAAGGAGTGGGGGGACAGTACATAAGCAACATAAATATTTACAGTGTCTTTTTGCTTGTCTGTTTCCATTGTGAGCAATTTTTGTCTTTTCCTTAGGGAAATTTTTTGGGATTTTTGGCCGTTTCTTTTCTAAGCATTACCCTGTTTGTAAAATCAGTACTGTGATCATCAGGGTGAAATCATAAAGATACTTCTTGAGATAAAATAAAGATGGAGTAACTCATTGTAGTTCATGACTTGCTGAAATATGTTTATGATCTACAATTAAATGCTTAACCTAAAATGTAAATTTAAAGCTTGATTGAAGAAAATTCTAAAACCATGTAATACTTAGAGTCCACACAACAAATTGTAACCCTGGCTACAAAACACTACCTAATACCTATGGCAATACCTAACCACATGATTTGCATGTATAGAAGTTAACTGTGTTGTGAAATCAGCTTCGGCAGCCTCTGTCTATTCACAGATATTACGCTTAAAATACATATACCAGAGTATTCCTTAAGAAATTAACCTCTTGCAATGCATTAAACCTTGCATTCCAATATGATGTATGTTCAGTTCTGCAGACACAGTTTCTCCAAATACTAGGAGAAAGCAGATTTGTCACTTTGTCTATGACCTCAAATATATGTTCCATTCATGCTTGCTTTCTGTGGGTAATAAGCCTATTTAAACAACAATTGTAAGGAGTTAATTGAAATGCTGTTAAGTGCAAGTAGTAACAAAAGTAACTGGATTTTCCCTGTAGCCCCCCAAAAATTAATGAATACCAATAAAGTTTCAAACCCATTGAATTTATATTAAATGTTTCTAATTATCCATGGGTTGAAACACATATATGTTCACTAAACAGGAAAGTGGTTGGCTCAGTTTAGGTGTCAAACTAGTTTCATTTGAAGAGCTAGCACTAGATTTACTGTAGCAAGTACAAGGCCTTTTGTTGCAAGTTAGAGTCACAGAATACGTTCAAACAAGTTGCTGCATAAACCTTGAAAAAACTCCATTCAGGCAGGTGAGACATACATTTCCGCAGTTAAATCATCCTGAACAGACCTTACAAATCATCCTCAGGTATCAGCATCATACCCATGGTGTCACAAGGCATTCTGATGGTTGAAGCAGATTTCCAAGATTCACTGGATTTTCAGCAGGAAAATTGCACATTTGCAGTAGCTAGTGTAACCTTATATAGGGTTAGTTTCATCTGTTTCTTCAGTAGATAATTTAGTGTTCGCTTTTCTCATGCACTTAAGTTTCATGTCTGACGCCTGGTGAGGTGTCAGTGATCTTGCCCCTTCGATTATCAGCATTAGCACTTATTCTACATGTACAATTTTCCACCACAGTGAGCTTAGGGAAGACAGATCTAGGCCAAGTCTCCTCACAAGCTTGCTAAACAAATGGAATTCCGTGGTTAGAACAAGTTATTTAAGTTGGTTCTTTACTAGTTCTGATAGCCATTAGAGAATGGGACATTCTAGATGCAGACAAAATGCAGGAGGGCATAACGTCAGTGCCTCTACAACATTCAGTTTGGAACATTTAGTCACTACAATGTTTAGTCATCTCTGGTATGCAGCCAAACACTTGTGACATTCTGCTGGAATAGAGTATTTTAAAGTAAATGGAGAAGTAAATAGAATAAGGTAGATTTATTTTTGCTTTGTGTTTCTTCTACTAATTGAGATGGCGCCTTGGTTACCAAAGTTCATCAATTTGAGGAGAGAAATCAAGTCTAAACTGAAAGAGGGTAGATTGAGAATAGATGTAAGGAAGAAATAATTGTGAGGACGGTGAGGTGCTGGCCCAGGCTGCCCAGAGCAGCTGTGGGTGCCCCATCCCGTGGATGCTCAAGGCCAGGCTGGACGGGGCTGGGAGCAACCTGCCCTGGTGGAGGGTGTCTCTGCCCGTGGCAGGGGAGGTGGAACTTAGATGGTCTTTAAGGTCCCTTCCAACCCAAACCATTCTATGATTTTTATAGATGTTCATCACTCAGCTCTTCTTACAACCCACTGTGTAACTCCTGTAAAATACAGTTTGTGGGTAGGTCCAGTATAATTATGGGGGAATTTTATTTTCATTGCTTTCAGAAGCATGGAAAATGCTGTATCTTAATATTATTGCTTCCTCTCTGTTGGTGCTTTAATTATTTATTTTGAATGATGCCATATACAAATTCAAACCTGTTTGTTAGAGACAGGCCTTCATGCTCCATGTTATATGCTGGCTTTCGACCTGAAGCTTTCGTGTGGTGCCTCCAAGGGCTCCAAGCTGGAGCTGCGCCACCCAGCCCAAGCCGTGGAGCTTGTTAGCTGGGGAAAGGTTCGCCTTAGCGCCAAGGCCTGGGTGCCTTACAGGTGGGAGCTGTGCCTTCTGCACTGCTCCTGGCTGCCATGGCGGGTTTCTGAGGGCAAAGAGAGCAGAGCAGTGTGTGTAGCTGGAAGTGAGGGCGGGGCTGCACTGAGGTAAAGCTGCTGCCTGCAGCCAGGCCAGCATTCCCGGAGGAGACTCTCCTTCGATGGCTTGCTTCTTTCTTTGGTTTTGATGAAGTCATAAAAATTTACAGAGGTCAATGAACCACTAAGCACTGTTTCTTTCCTTCTTTTTTGTAAGAATGCTGTTTGCTTGGGAGCGGGGGACAAGCCTGTGAGTGAATATAGATCAGTCCTTTACTATCAGGTCAAACAGCCACGTTGGATGGAAACATTAAAGGTATGGCATAGATACTTTTTACTTGCTTTTTTTTCTCTTAGTTTCTTGGTACCTTACACAGAAAAGTTGCACAGCATCAGCTTTTTCAAAAAAATACTTTGGTCCTGAATACAGCTAGAAGGATAGAGCCTTATTCATACATCAGTAATTACAGAGATACGATCACTGAGGCTTATAATTTAGCCTAGAAAATTATATTAAGATTTTGTTTAGCCAAACAAATGAGGTTATCTAAGATAACCTTATGCCCTAACATGGCTCATAAAAAAATTAAGTATTGCATTTATTCTATTCTGGTGAAATGGTGGAGACGAGGAACTTCAACTGCGTCATTTTAAAAAAAGAACTCTTGCCCCCCCAAAAAAAACCTCCATCCAAAAAAACACCCCAAACTAAACCAAAACCCTACCCCCCATACTGTGATTTTAGAGAGAAAAAAAGTCTTGGATTTCTTTAGGACATGCCAATATTTAATCTAGCTCTAATGGTTTTGATTGGAAAAGCTCCCCAGAGTAGTTTATACGAAGCATATCTCATGCTTGTTAGCAAGCAGGGTGGTTTTTATTTAAGATGACTACTGAAGGCGGTGTTGCTGTGTATGACAAGCCTGTGTTGCCGAGACTGAGCAGGACAGGAATGGAATGGAAATTTGAAACGGAAGCTTATTTGTTGTTTTGAAAACATTGACACATTCTGTTTATTCTTTACTGTACTAGTTTCTTTTTTGAATTATTCTGTAATTCAGACTTTTATACAGAATCATTAACAATAGATCAATTTGAAAAGTGTAGTTTATGTGAAGGAGTGTTATGCGGTAAGGTTTGTAAAGGGAAGTTGTGAATGAACACAAAAGAGTACAGATCTTTGAAGTTTCAGAAATATAAATTTGATCGTGTAAAAATGTGGATTTTTTTTTATGCAGTTGGTCTTTTTTGTTGCCTATTTGTTATAAGTAGCCATGCTACTTTAAGAAGAAAGCACTCATGGGCTCCTGGGATTCTACTCAAGGCTTTACAAGTAATTTAATCACAAAATTTTAGACTTCTCATACCTTTTCCACCTGTTTGCATACACATAAGTCAACAACCAATTTAGTAATGTGGAAGCTTTGTAGTCCAGAGGTGTTGCATAATTCTATATGGTTTAAAAGGGTAAGACTGCAGTATGTTTATTTTCTAGTGTACAAACACCTGTGTGCTTTAACTTACTGGGATCAGTGCTTTGGTTTTTTGGTGGTGCTAGATTTTGAGCAAATTCTAACAAACAATTGCTTACCAGCCACCATGTCTGCTACTGGGTTCAGGCTCAATAGTTTTAAGTGGTCTGTGAAAGGCATTACAGAGCCAGCAGAAATGGTGCTTATTTATTCTAAAATAGGAGTTCATTACATGTGAAACCACCTTCCACCTCTGTCTTCCATAACTCTACTGATTATTTTCTGATTTTACAAAAGGTAGCTGTCCCTATTGAAGACATGCAAAGGATACATCTGCGCTTCATGTTCAGACACAGGTCATCTCAAGAGTGTAAGTAGGGAACTTGTGCCAATTGTGAATTTTAATTCATTGATAGACAGTCTCATCTGAACGTATTATGCTTTGCAGCTAAAGATAAAGGAGAAAAGAATTTTGCAATGGCCTACATAAGACTGCTGAAGGAGGATGGAACAACTCTTCAAGATGGTATCCATGATTTGTTAATCCTAAAGGTATTGGATCATTTTTTTTCCTTTATTCTCCCATGAGGCCCCTTTTTTTCACACTGTTGTCTTTGACTGCATTGTTTATTATCTTGGTGATAGATTAATCTTACTATTCTACCAAAGGTAAATAGTATATTTATCATCTGAATGAAAAAAAATATGTAACCTGTTCCAGTCAATGAACATTGCCCTAAACTTTTGCTAGAGACACATTATGTAAGCACAATAAAAAATGATTATTCTTCCTATTATTTTTACTGCAGTTTGTGTTTGGGGTTTGTTTCTCTCTCTCTCTTTCTCTCTCTCACCCACGACACCACCACCACACACACACCCCCGCCCCTCTTTGGACAATAGTGTCTAGCAGGAACTAAGAACCAGAAATAATTTCTAATATAGAAGAAATTTCATTTTAGGTATCTCTTAGTTCACTTTTCAGTAAATTAGTTTGCTGTAACATTAATGGCTAACGAGATGCATAGAACTAAATGAAGTTGTTTAGGTAGTCCAACAAAGATTAATGGCAGCATATAGTTATTTATCTTCTCTTCATTGATATGAATATTGACGAACATTTAGACTGGAAGGAAAATAAAGATCGCGTTGTATGACACTTTGGTTAATGATGGTTATGAAATACCATCTAATTCATTCCTACATCAATCTGGTAATTTTTCCTTAAGTGACAGCATAGATGAGAAATGCTAAATGGAGTTGACCTAGTTTATATTTGGAAGAAATAGATTTTCAGACATATGTTTGCCTACTCTAATATTAAAAGCAGTAATTGTAAGCTGTGCATGTTTTAAACAGTCATACATCTGGCCTCTAAAAATAATTAATTTGAAAACTGCAAAGTTTATATAGTGTACTTTATTTTCACTGCCTTCAGGCATTGATTTTTTTTTTTTTGAGAGAGATTTTTGATCAAAATGTCAAGTGTTTTCCCAGGTGTCTGTCTAACTTGTCTCAAAAGGAGGAAGTCAAGTTTCTGTTCTGGTTCCAGAAATTCTGAAAAGTACTTGTTAAGCAACTTAATACAGTCGTAAAAGTTAGTAATGCTGTTTTGTGGTGTAAGGGTTTTGCCTTTTGTTTGTCTATGTCTCTTTACAGTAAATTTTTAACCTTACTTCTTGTTTGAGAGAAAGTAGAGACTGTGCACCTATGGTCACTGAATCAGATACAAACCCTGCCAGTTAGAAAATCATTCTACATTATGGATTTTGTAATTCCTTGTTTATGCACAATTGTAGACTCATTGTAGGTCATTAATTGAGTCAGATCTGTTGTGGTGTTGTAGCTTTAAGTGACAGAGCTTATAAAATGATTGGGGAAATTTTCTTGAGTAGTTTTGTTAAAGAAAATTCATATTCGCTAAACAGCAAACGGTATGATTTTTATTGTCTTTGTCTACAAACTGCTTTCTTGTTTAGGGAATGAATCAAAAATTGAGGCACAAAAATAGTATCTGTGAGGGTTGTGACATGAAGCTTGATGAAATAGAGGAGGGAGAAATACCTGTTTGCTCTCTGTTTCTGTACTGGTCATTCTACTGAAAAGCATAAATTCTGTGATATCTGTGACACTTAGTTACTGCAGCATATTGTCTAATTTAAAATATAATCTTACCATGCCCTGAACTTTTATGTTAGAGGTCCAGGTCCAGAGGTATTAAGTTATAATGGGTATATCACAACACTGCTGCTATTCTTTCCCTGTTCGGTCCCATTTTCTATTCTTAAATTGTGTGCAGACATCGTGACAATGTTGTTTATATCCTGTGTATAGACTTAAAGGTGATGCTCATTAGTCTATTGTGTTCTGTGTGTATTGACATTTTAATGAGAAATCCACTTTTGTTACTCTGCCAGTGATGTCACAACTCGTATTTCCTTACTGCACCTGAAAACACATACCTTTATAATTTCAGTGCAGTACTTTCCCTGCATGTTCATTGCAGCCTTTTTTGCTGATTGACTCTTGGTTTAGTTGTACAAGCCACGCTGGGAGTATCCTTTATGCTTTGGTGTATGCGCTAACGTCTGTAGAAATGTAGGGGTTTGCTTACTTTTGGAGAAAGGGCAAAGTAAGTCTAATTTTAAATCCTGCTGTGTGAAATACGTAATAAATAGTTGTTGTTTTTCAGGGGGACAGTAAAAAAATGGAGGATGCTAGTGCTTATTTGACATTACCTTCTACACGTCAACACACAGAAAATAAAGGAGCAACCATTGTCAGGAACTCAAGTATTGTAGGCGGGCTTTCAGTAAGCTCACGAGATGCATTTTATATTTCAACTCTTGTTTGTTCTACAAAGTTAACTCAGAATGGTATGTATCTTCTAAACAGGTAGAAGTTTGTGCAAATGTCTGTTTTCTAAAACAATAAATCACATTTTAAGTTTTAATTTCTGTCCATTTATTTTCTTTTAGTGGGATTACTAGGTCTCTTGAAATGGCGTATGAAGCCAGAGCTGCTTCAGGAGAACCTGGAAAAACTAAAGATTGTGGATGGAGAAGAAGTTGTGAAGGTATATCTTTATATATTTATTCTGATAATAGTCATTCTTCATGTCTCTTCATACCACGGCAGAGAAAATGCTATATAGTTTCACTAAGAAAAAGAAATGGGAGTGTCAGTTACAGTAAACATAGGAACTTAAGGAAACCTGTCAATTATATTTTCTTTAATGAGAGTCATTTGGTCTAATGCTTTTATTAAGGATAGTTTGCAAAAGTCATGAGCAAAGGCCCTCATTGGAGGGAGCAAGGAAGCAGACATCTGGATAGGGTTCTACATAGTCTCAGCCATCTTCTGCTTGTTGCTCCCAAACATCTCTGTTATTGGCTGCTTTTAGGCTGTGCAGGTTTGCAGGATTACTAGTCAAACCTGCCTGTAATAAATTTATATTTTTTTTTCTGCTTTCTGTTGTTTTATTTGGCTGGAAATTTTGTGCATGAATGGAGAATTTGATACAGAGAATAGTATTTGGAGTCATTGCTGCTTTGGTCAGGTGCTTAAGTCACAGATAAACTTTAATTTTGAGCATGCACAGAAAATTTTGTTTAAAAACTTGATGGGGTATGAAGGCAGTAATTGTAATATTTTCCACAATCACTGTTCAGCTGTTTGCTTTTGCCCATCTGAAAATTTACAATTCCTACTGCTTTCTTTAGAGTTCTTAATATTATATTACACGTTGATAGGTTGTTTTTTTTTAAAGTGTAGTATGTACACAGTGAAGTGCTTTCTTAATGTAATGAGTATAATATGGATTAAAAACCTGTTAATATTTTTGAAAATGGCAGACACTATTACATTTGTGTCACACATCAAATATAAGCATTAGACGCCTGTCTGGAGAGAGGGAGGAAAGAGAACATAATAATTTTATTTATCTTATTCATTTTTAACCAAAGAAAGATTTGGGTCTGAAGTCAGTGGGGTACTTTGATTTAAAGTGGGCTTTGAATCAGACCACAGAAGTGTGATATATGTTTTTAATGATCATATATATGTGAAAATAGCAACTACTAATCTGTATCACTAAGGAACTAGGAATGCAGTTTTAGTTATGTCATTTATACAATATTTTTAGCTTTTCCATAAGCTTTGAGCTAAATATATATTAAGTATTGCTCATGTCTGAAGATGTAGATTCCTAAAATTAAAGAAACTAAAGAAAAGAGAAATGTTTTTTGAGTTTTAAGTGATGTTTCAGTGAAGGCCTTACATTTCTAACTTCAGAGATACCAAGTCTACTATCTGAAAATTGACTTGAGAGGTTTTCAAGTTGAATTGGTTGCCAATTTGTTGTTTCATGTTCTATAGTTTCTCCAAGATACGCTGGATGCCCTGTTTAACATCATGATGGAACATTCCCACAGTAATGAGTATGACATCCTTGTCTTTGATGCACTGGTAAGAATCAGCACAGAAGGATTTTATTTGTCAAAGTGAAGAACACTATAATTTTCAATGAGCTATCAAGTCGTTTAGTTCAGGGAATTAGTCTTAAAATCTCTACATAACAGATGGAATATTACTATTTGACTGAAAAGCAAATTTCATTAAATACTCCTAAAGAGTGAATTATAAAGAAATATTTCAGCTGACTAATATTTAAATTCAAAATGCAACTTTATGAAAAATGCTAATCATGTCCATTTCTTTTCAGATATATATCATAGGACTTATTGCAGACCGTAAGTTTCAACATTTTAACACTGTTTTGGAAGCATATATCCAACAGCATTTTAGTGCAACATTAGCATACAAGTACGTTTGTTTTATCTTTTCTCTTTTTTTTTTTCTAAACTTCTACCATTGCATTAAAGGAAGTAAATCCTGCTTGTGAATTTTCTGATGTAATCAATGATTACTGTTGCTTTGCTGCTGCTGTTTGCTTAAGTAGAAACAAACCTGCCTGTGAGACACACACATGATTATAAGTAGAGTTAATTGACAAAAAGTGATTGATTTGGGGTTAAACGATTCTTTGGAATTCATTTTCTCACCTGGATTTTGCTGTGTCTGAGCATTTCACCTGTATTTTGTCAAATTTATCAAAATATACTTTGCTGTAAAGCCTCTCCCTTTATATTCTTGGCCTTAACCTGAACTGCATTGAGAACTTGAGGATGTCCTTCACCCATTTATATAGGTTTCCACATATTCTTTTTACAGCAAATAAACTCATGGGGGAAAAAAAAAAGGAACTTTCAAGTCTTCATATGCAGTTCACAGTCTGATTTTGCACCAGGAGGGAATCAGTGAAGTGAACTGGAATTTTGATATTTGTTTACATGGTCTGCTGTGAACTGGAGTCTTAGTATTTGCTACATGGTCATGCCACTGGTCAGGTGGACAGACTTTTGGTGGTGGTGTTTTTTAAATTATTTTTGGAGCTTCCAGATAATGTCCAGATGGGAAGACATGGATTCATAGAAGAGAATAAAAAATGTGGAGACATGTTTTACAGTAAATTTAATACTGGATTCCTACTTTATTTAAAACGGGTTTTGGCGTATGATTGTAGGATAAAATTGCTTTGAATATGAAGAAAGATAACATCTTCAGTTAGTGCTGATCTCGGGGAAGTGCTATAACAGAATAGATGTATTTTTGTTGTTTAACTGAAGTGTTGTTCTGGCAGCTTTATGGGGTGGCAGATTGAAGAACTTTAATTTGGGATATGAATAATTAATGAAAGACCTTAGCTGAAGGTTTGGAGTAGTTGAGGATACCTTGCCATGTCCTGTGCTGAAACTGAATCAGTTCCAACTCAACAGGAAATGTCACATGGGTCATACATTAAAATATAAGCTTGGTAGAACTGAAAGGCAGTAGTGCACAATCAATCCTTTCTCACGTTCTAGGGAAGCTGAAGTTAACATTATTGGGCTCAGAAAGCTCAAGTACAAGCTACAATGCCCTTCTTTAACCCTCCTTTAACCCTCCTTCACTCCATATGTGATAAGCACATGTAATTTCATGCTTTATATTATTGTGGGAGAAGGTTGAGTACAGAACCTCTCATGGCAGCCTTAGTTGCTTAAAATATTTCTAAGATTTACTTGACTGGGAGTTTCTGATGATTTAATCAAAGTGGCAGAGGCAAAATAATGTTTATGATCATTCCCCAGGTCTTGAGTTTTCTTGTCATCATTGGTTCCATGCACATCATGGAAGATGTACTGTGTTTCAGGAATCATTTATGAAATAAATAAATAGCTGTCTGTGGCCAAACTCACAGTTAGGAGACGTGTCCCAGAAGTAGTGTGACCATGTTATATGGTATTTTTGCCAAACTATTAGGTATTTATTCAGTTATGATTTAGTCATCCATTTGTACCTACCTTTCATAGAGTTCTGAGAGGACTTAACATTCAAAGTTGAGGGACCTTGAATGGACTTCTGCATAAAATTGGATGATTTTTGTTCTATCTCAGTACAAAGATGTGAATTCAGAGAAGCGATAAAAAGGAGTAAATGCAAATACAATGGATGTAGTGCCCAGAAGGCTGAGAGGCTGGAAGCATGATATTTTGGTCCTGAAATGTGAGTTAGGTTAGTGCAGGGAGCTGAGGATGTATCGGAGTGAGAGAGCGCTCTTTATATATTCTGTGCAGTAGCAAGCAGTTGTTAGAGCTATTATTTGCGTGCAAGTATATTTGAAATATCATAGTGATCACTTACTAATGTTTTGTCAGTCCATGTGGTGAACTGTTAAGTTTCATCAAGAGGCAAGTGCTAGTTTGGTTTTTGTTGGTTGGCTTTATTTGTTTAGGGTAAGGTATAGTTGGTTTCCATTTTTGTAGTGATGTAAGAAGCAAAACCTAGCCACCCTTATTTCAGTTTGTCTTATGGCTACATTCAGGTTCAAGTTTATGTCATCATATTAGTTTCATTGCTTAAGATGAAACCATAACTGTAAATTAAGGGACTTATTTTTAGATGAGCTTTTGCACTTTTTAGCGGGTTGTGTCTTCAGCAAAAAAATGCATTTGGACACAAAGCAGGGAAGTGTTTAAATAAAATAAATATTTTAAGCAAATAATACTGTATAGCAGAATATTGTACTATTTATATGCAGTTAATTTATGCTGTGTAGTAGTGTTTAATCACTGTTTAATGTAGGTAGGCAGAAGTAACATTTTGTGTTAACTTGTGTAAGTACATTGTAAGTTTCTGCAAAAGTGCTTTCAGGGTTGTGTCAAGTCATGCTGCTCCTTTGAGATTGCTTTCTTGCTTGTGCAGTTGAGAATTTGCTCCTCATTTGTTTATACTGATGTGATTTGTGTAACATAAATGCAAAAATACATGCAGTACATTTTGGTGTGTGTGCTTGGCTAAGCATAAACAATTATTTGGTGTAGCCAAACAAGTTAGAGAAGTTAATTAAAAAAAAGAAAAAAAAAAGGAAAGAAATTATTTAAAAAATGTTTTTTAACTTCAGGAAGTTAATGACTGTTCTGAAGACTTACTTGGATACCTCCAGCCGAGGGGAGCAATGTGAACCTATCCTAAGAACTCTGAAAGCACTGGAATATATTTTCAAGTTCATTGTTAGATCAAGGACATTATTTTCACAGTAAGTACCCAGGGTATTGCCATTTAACTAGCAGTCCGATATCAGAAATGGAAGTAGACCAGAGAAACAGAAAAAAACAGATTCCAGAACAGAACTGTGTTTTTGTTTTCACGAATAAAGCATAAAAGCTGGCAACTGGCCTAAAACAGATACTGTGGAGATGTTTTTTTGAGAGGGAATGTTCAAAAATCTGCTTTCTGATTCACAGTGTAAGTTCCAGAGATGTATTTAGTAAATAAGAGCAAATTTCAAAGGGTGCCTATTCTTTGTGTCAGGTGGCTTGGACTAATGCCAATGGATAGCCAAACACTGTGACAGATGGCTTGAAGCTGGATCCCTGTCCTTGAGATCAAGGTGTCCAGCAGCTCAGACTGTGCATAGAACAATGTAATCTTCAGTAATCATTGTCCAACTGAATTTAAGAGTTTCAGATCTCCAGTTAAGGAATTTATAGGGAAGACTAAATGGACTAGTTCTGTATAGCTCAGCCAAACAGATGAGGCGTAGCACTTAAAAGTGGTATTCAATTTTAGGGAAAAGGAAGATGGAGAGAATGAGGGAGATGAAATCTGGAAGGAGAAAAACTATACTGCAGTAACTGTGTCCCCTGCTTTCTCTCCTAGTCTTTCAGGATTCTCACTATATCCCACAGACTTCATCCACATCCTCTGTTTCGTGTGCTTCATCTTTTTCCATTTATCCAAGGCTGATCTCCCCCTAGTACTTGTTCTGTTGTCCCTCTGCTAGATGGCTGAAGGAATGCCATTGCAGAAGATATGCAGTAGGAAACTCAGGACTATAAGTAGACTGAGTAGTTGGATGTTATGTTTGTGGTTGGTGGTCAGTGCAACAATGCTGCTGGCTTAGAAATATTCTTGTCTACAGGAATTTACTATTTATAGGTGCGTATAGATAAGCTAGGTGTAAAGCTATATAGGAAAGGAGATGGTGCTCATGATAACAGAATATAGCTGATAGTTCCAAAGCTTTGTTTTAATTTTTTTTAATAGATGTCATGGCAAAAGAGGGACATGTGTAGAGGATTATGGAAAATTTCTTGCATGGATGAAGGTCAGAAGGCAGGGTTTTGTTGCATGTAGAACTTTGGTCTCCGTTTTAATTCCTAGTATTAGCTGGTAGAAAAAAGGATACATTGGACCACCTGTGGTAAACTAGGTTATTGCAGTATGTTGAATATTCAAGTGATTAGGTAGCCATATCTATTCATTTTAGTTTTCCCCATAAATGTCTTAATTGGAGGTCTGAAACTCTAAATTCAGTTGGACAATTATTATAGGCAGTAATAGCTCTTGCAAATAGCAGCCTCTGGCAAAAATAACCAGTGAACAGTATCATCTGATGTGATATATCCATCTAGAGCTGTTGTGATCTAACTTTTTGCAATGAATTTCCTATTGTCAGGCTGGTCATGAAGAAGAAGAAAATACAGAAAAAAAAGGATTCGTGTATTTTTATTCGCATGAGAACAGTTAGGATTTACAATTGAAGTACTTAACTTTCAAGGGTTGAGATTAGTCTTCTTGGAGACAAATATTTTGAATTAATACTGAGAGCGATCTTTAGATCATTCTTTCATTAATTTTATGGGCTGCTTAAGAAACTAAAATGCCTTGTTGATCCTGTTGAAGCTATAGAGACGTAATGAAAGCAAAAGGGTTTTTTTCATTCCAGTCTGCTGAACCAAGGTTATGTCTTGCAGCTGTTTGTTCAGTGAGTATGTGTTGCAGAAAGGTCATGTATATTAGCCAAAGGTTTACATAATACAGACTCTGAAAACATTAAATGTTTGCTTTCCTCTTTTCATTGGCCTAAGTTTGTTTTTGGTGGTGAAATTCAGGTACGCTCTTGTGTGAAGTTGTTTCCAAGCAAATAATTAGTCATCCTTTAGAACTTACTTTCAGAACGAGTGATTTTACTGGAAGTTAACACAGAAAATTGTGTCAAAATGGAAGCTACATGATGAGTCAGGTAGTAGAATTTTAATTCTACCTAGCTTAATTTAGTTCTGTTGTAAACTTAAAAAGCATGTTTAATACATGTTGTGTGACGCTTCTGCCTCCTTGCCCCATGGGTTTAGTCAAGAAAGCTTCAAATTTCCACCTGCAATAAAATAGGTTTATAAAACTTCATTTATCTTTGGAGCAATATTGTGTAGTCAATAGAAGCTGTATCAGTGCATTAGCCGAGTAACTTTAATAAACTCTGAGACTGATACAGGCACGTTGTTACAACATACAGATACTTCATGCCCATTGAAAAATAAATTTAATTACCCCCCACATGACACAATCTCCAGTATGTTAAAAAAAAATTTAATCAAAAACTAAGCTCCTAAACTAGCACTTGATAATAAATAAGATGACTTTTCTATGTAATGTGCTTGTATAGAACTTACTTTAAGATGCCTTTCACATATAAGGTTTCCTGGTATGCATTCTTTGTACAGCCATCACCATAGGAGGGATTTACCTCAAGTAGTGCACATAATGTATGCTGTATCCATGTGTATATGTATTTTTTTTCCTCTCTAGATAATGTTTTGGATATTGGGGTTCCTTTCTAATAACTGACTTGTATCTCATTGACAAATATTGACCTAAGCAGTGCAGAGGCCATGGCCTGAATAGTGTCTCTTTCGGTGTTTTCCTTCACTCAGGGTTTCTTGTCAGTCACTGGATGAGTAGCAGTTGCAGTTTGTCCATGATGTAGGCAAAAGCTCATAATAATTTACCTTTAGTTTTCCTAAGGACTGAAGCTTCAGGCTGAAAAGAAAAGCATATGACCCTGGAATACATGACTTTAAAAAGAGGAATTTTTCTCCTCTGATGGAGAATGCAGTACACCAGAGGTGCAGCATTTATTTAACAGGATTCTACACACACTTCAGGCTTCTTTTGTCACCTTGGCTTTTTGCTTGTCTTATTCTTCTTGAACTCTTGGCAGCCGTTTTGGGTAACTAATTTAACATGTGATGAGTGTGTTTTTACTGTTTATGTAAGCAGTATGTAGTATTAATAGTATGAAGAATATAGGAGAGATAATCTGCAAGATATAAGCTTTAGGACGGGGCATGAAGAAATAATGGAGCGAGCTTAATTTAAATGCACTTTTTGACTTTTAAGCATGAAGTAGGCTTTTTTCAGAAAGGAGACTAGTTAATGGGAACAGTAAAAATTGCTGTTTGAAAAAGTGTCCATAACAGCAGAAAAAAGAAACAGTGGTAATATGTGAAAGATATCCTACAGTAGCTCAGTTGCAGTGGAAAATAAAGTTTTTTTGCATATAAGTCACTTTGAAAGTGAAATGACTTTTTTTTTTTTTATAAGCTCAAACCTGGGAGGTGTCATTCTTTAGAGGCTTTTTAAAAAATTGAAAATACTTACATTGTGTTCAAGCTGAAGAATTTCTACACAATATGGTGAATAGCTGATACAGCCCATTGGTGAAATATCTATGTACATAACATTGGATCAATTTATAAAATACACTTTTAAGGTAATGTTAAATCTGGTACATTTAGGACTATGAAACTTTCTGATTCTGAAAGGATAACTCGATGCATCTCTCAACAGACTATATGAAGGTAAAGAACAAACAGAATTTGAAGAATCTATGAGGAGACTCTTTGAATCCATCAACAACTTGATGAAAAGCCAACATAAAACTGCCATTTTGCTGCAGGTTGGTGTGTGCTTGGAAGCAAGTTTGTTTTGGTTTTTTTATGGTTTTGGTTTATCGGTTTCTTTTTAAATTGAAGAAAATACATTCTTAGGAAATTTATACTTCGTGCCTCTCTTGTAATTCCCCTTCATTGGGAGACAAAGGTGTCTAATAAAGTTTGAAACCTAGACCGAAAAGGTTAGGACAAGCTATTTATATAGTTTTATGAATGTAGTGAGTGAAAGAACCGAAACACAGATGCTGGAACCTTTCAAAGAATCTAATGAAGTGAAGCCTCCAGCAGGGGCTGAATGTTTAATTCTTGAGTTTCTTTAGAAAATGCAAAACTGAGATTCCACCATCTTAGTGTGAGAAGTAAACTTCATAGTATTAGCCTTTTGGCAGTGTGTTGTTTAAACAACTGAAAATAGGATTGAGGTTTCCCATTCACGTCAATCATAGTTATTATAACACTTTGGACTCTGATGTTTTAAGGAAAATAGGAAAGGGGCTATTAATATCAAATAATTGGTATGTAGTTCTGTATTACATTAAAGAAAAATATCAAGGCTTCCTATAAAGTAGGAGGCAGAAGATTTTATTGGACAGCTGCAATACTGATGCTTCATACATACTTTATTAAGAACTCTTCCTATTTATTGGGCTTGACTTTTCCTCAGCTTTTATGTTTTGATTCCTTTTGCTATGACATACTAGGAGTGGAAGCCAGTGAAAAAGTCTCTGTCTTGAAAAAATCCTCAGGTGGCTGATCTTGATGTTTATATTATCTGACACTTTCCATGGAGTGTTTACGTGCAACTGCCAAAGAGCTAAAAAAGTAAAGACTGCTTTAACTGAATAATACCACAATTATAGTACTATGTTCTAAATACATTTGAAAATCATTCAGATACTCTCTGACATTGGCAATTCTGTAGAGGCCTTCCTGGGAATAGTTCACACATTTGAAAGACACTGCATGAGAAACAGGAGAGATAGATACTACATATAATGATGTTTGTTCTTGTGGTACTTGTACTGTACTAATATGTTAAGTAATAAATAGATCTCAGAGGCTTTTATGCTTATCAGGCGAGGCATGTCATGTCACTGCATGCCTCCCAGCCTTAATTTCAAAATGGTTGTGATTGTCCACCTGTGTTTCCTCTAATAAGCAGGGCAGTATCTCCTTGAGAGTGACAAGAGACAGTTGTAGAAGACTGTTTTGCTTAACTGTTGCTGGGACACATGAATGTGTTTGCAAGCAGTGATGCTGACTCTGAAATGGCTGATGGGTGTGTCTAAAAGCAGGTGATATAGCACTAATGGCAGTATGGCATTGGATGCGCTGGTGAACATTGATTGTGCTTACTGTGATTCCCGTATTCCCATATTTAATGGTAGTTCTTAATATTACTCCTGTTTAGCAAAAATATTGTAGATCTTTGCTGATGCTCTTAAGAATAGCAGAGCCTTGAAAATACAACAGAACATCTCTCTGCAGGAATAAACAAAGAAATCTATGCTTATTTTAATGAGCATGTAAACATGTTGTGAAGACAGACTAGCTATGGAACGTATGTTAATACAAACTCTTTAAAGCACATAGCTGTTATGCTTTGCCCAGTACCATCTTAAACATGAATATTTTGGATTTCTAATGAGTACTCTCAGTTGTGAAAAAAGACAATATTTATGCATAACCATGAAGCACTGGTGGGCTTCTAAGTATCACTCTGCACCAGCTATTCTAAGTTTTCTTTTTAGTGGAAACATTTTATGCGCGATCTGAGATACTGGTTTATATCATAACTTTGCTGTTGTCCCCAGTACTGATAACAGAATACAGACATGTTTCTGCAAGAACCTGTGAAGAGGTTGCTTTACATACAGTAAATAAAACCTACTGCATTCATGCTATAAAATTCTAGTAGAAGAGGCATGGAATGAGAAATGTCCCAGAGTAAGTTTAGTTCCTGGTGTTGGAAATAAGTTTATTGGAGGAAAAAAAACCTACTAAAAGAAATCACCCTACTCCATCACAAACTCCATAGGCATGTCAGTCATAGCAGCTTTCCCAATGGACAATATGTTTTTCTGTGCCTATTGGAGGAGACTTCAGTTACAATATTTGAGACTCCTGGTCTGGTAGTTGGATATGAGTTGTTCATAACAGGCCAGAAAAATGGACATAATTCCCGCATTGGGTAAGATGGAGCAGAAGTGAGTGGAAATAGGTTCATAAGTATTTCTCTACCTGAAATCAACACAGATTTCCACCCCCCTCCAGCCCCCATATTAAATTGTGGGATGACAATGATAGATGCTGTAGTAGTACAAAGTTAGCTTTGAAGGGTAAGGGACAGGTGGTTATTCAGAGATATTACAAACATACAGGACTCTATAGGTGTTATACTTCACATACCCAGAGAGGAAAGTTCACAGAGTCTGTTGGAAAAATAGATAATCGAACTATCAAAACAGCCTTAAATCTGTCACATTTGAAAATATCATTAATGTGAATTAAAGTGGAACTTTGGTAGGGTCAGTTGAATGAATCCAAGTGGATTACACGCTGAATGTGGAACTGTGGAATGTGGAATGAATCCAAGTGGAAGACACTTTGGAGCAGAATGTTTTAGGAGCCCTGAAGAAAACTGAAGTAATTTGGTTTCTCAGGATATTGAAACTTGAAATGAACTAGTTTGCAGAGCCTTGGAATGTGAATTTTTAACCGTTATTTCACCCTTAGTTGTTCAGATATCTGTGAGATTTAGCTTAAGAAGATTTAAAGAATTCTTTTTGAAACTGGTATGTCTGTTCTCTGGTAATGATTTTTTTTTTTTTTTAAAAAGTTTGAACTCGGTATTTTAGTCAGTAGTAATTTCCCAGTCATTTTTTACTGATAGCAGTCATACTCAGACTTGTGTTGAATATTAATACAGTCAGGAAAATATTGTTTATAAAATTACATGTCATATGAAACAACCTAGTCAGAGCCAGGAGCCCTTTATTGTTTCAATTTAATTTTATCTGCTAAGTGGTATCTTACTTCCTGATCTGTTACATGCTGTATAAGTTTACAAAAATTAAAAAATTTAGCTGTTCAATCTCTTGTTCTAAAGCTGGCTGAAGTGGATAGGTGCTCTGAATGACTTCTCTGCCTGAGCTTTGAGAAGGGTAGATATCTGGTTCTGTTTTGCAGTAGTGTTTATATAAACTTTGAACAGCTGAAGACTGACTTGTTAATGTATTGTTGGTAAACTGGAAATTTACATGCCAAAACAAATTAGGCTTCCCCCCCCCTCCCTTCTGGAATTGATGAAGGTTACCTCTTTTGTTTAAAGATACAGACAGAATGCTTCTCAACTTCAAGCATTGAAGGAAGTAATTTTACTACAGTTATGATTATAATTTCAATATCCTAACTTTGCTGATGTTTGAAAGCAACCATATGAACTGGCGAGTGACCTGTTTTCAGGTCCTGGGATGTTACTTTGTAAAGAGATTGCACCTTGTAGTTGAGATTGGGAATGTTAAAAATTCACTAGTACAAGTATCAGTGTGCATATGCAGACTAAGGATTCTTCCGAAGAGATTTTTCACAGATTTTTCTTGTAATTCTGTAAAACGATAATGTCAGAATTTATACTGACTTACTGGTGCTGGCACCGATCTTCCTATATACTAGACTTAAACCTCTATAAAATTTACTTTGGCAGGGATGATGTTACAGCTCCCTTTCATTTATAAGGTGCTTCTCTGTAGCCATTTCAGATGAATTTTGTCATTTTTAGAGGTGTTTTTTCCTAAAGTCTCTACTTCTGAGGATAGACTTACTGAAATCTGGAAACTTGGAAATTTCCAGGACGTGCAAATAGTTTGGTCAAGGCAGATTCTGGGGTTGAGGCAGAGCAGGGAAGTGTTAGCACCTTCTTTCTTTTCTCTTAGACCTCAAAGGAAAAAGCATCATTTTTCTGCAGATATGTTTTGTGTCTGTGTAAAGCAACCTATGTTTCTGGGGAATAAGATTTGATGAATTATTCTAAATTTTCAGATATTTTTTTTCATAAGGTCATACTATTGATGTCTCATTAGTCTGTGAGCATGCCCTTTCATTGACAAGCTTGTGGTCTCAACCTTACATTACCAACCAAGCCCCATATTCTTTTCCAATAACTGTTCTGTCCCCCAGCTGACACGTTACATTTGAACTACAGGTAGTCTTGTCTGTTGTAAATGTCAGCTATACTCAGCTTGATCCTAGGCACTGGTTTCAGAAAGTAGTACTTCCAAGTCTATACATGCTTTCAGAAACATTCTATGACATATTCTCAAGGTCATGGAAACAAAGGAAGAATAAATTATCTGCAGTATTGAAAAGCATGAAGATGTTACATTTCTCCTCTCATTCTTTCCCACACATTTTAGACCCATTCATACTGCTGCAGTAGATTCTAAAAACTTAAAACTGTACAGAGGTGCACGGACTACTTAGAAGAGAATAAGGCTAGGAAAGTTACTGACAGTGATGCTTTGTGGTGTACAATAGGGGATGGCATAGCAGCTTCTTAAAGTTGCCTTGATAGCAAATAAAATTAGACTAAGCTGCAGAGCGCGGATGATTTCTGTGAATGTTCTTTTCATCTCAGGGGTACTTGAATTTCATGAATATGTATAATGTAATGTTGCAAAAGAAGGCAACAAAAAATAAGTTTGGTCAGGAATAAAGGTTAAAATAAATTTAATGGTATATTGTGTATGTAAGAAATAACTTTCTGAAATGCTGTGGGCTTATCTGTATCCTGCTTAAAAAATTAATCTCTAAGGTCTGAAGAACGCAGAACATCTTGTACTGCTTACTAGGAGATTTTTATGACTTCATTAAGGGCAGTGCTCAACTGCATCCATAGTGCATCATTTGAAGCAATTATTGCAAATGAAACCTGGGAGTTTAAAAGAATTCAGGAGTTATTCTTGTTATTGTACTTCATTTGGTCCTACAGATCTGCAGAGAAATGGTAACTATATCCTTCCCATTTCCTTCCTCATACAAGTGCAGAATAGGGAATATGTGGGGAGGCAGACAGCACAATAGACCAAGTATTATTGGAGTACTGCTTGAGATATTTTTGTGGCCACTGGCAGCCCTTTCCTTCAATTATCTTTCACAGTAACTATGAATTGGTGTAAAACAAAATTCAGATGCTGCTATTGTAAATTATCTTCATATAGTATTTGTGTTAAAAAACAAGAAACAAGACATTGCTGAAATAAAACTGGGACTAGGACGAGTTTCTAGGCCACCACAGGTATTTGTGCAGATGTTATAAATACTCTGTGTTTCACAGTCTTGTTTAAAAAACAAACCAACAAACAAACAAAAAAACCCCAACCCTCACACACACACACACACACACACACACACAAAACCCCAAAAAAATCCCCACCCAAACTTTTTTCCCCAACCTGTTTCAAGGGGCTAATAATGGCTAAGATCAGTATGAGATAAAATGTTTTCCTTGAAGCAGTAATAGCTTTTAAACACTCCTTTGGGCCTCCCAGGTTTGTGTATGAATGTGGGGATGAGATCTGCAGAGGAATGACTTTATCTGAGGGCACTTTAAGTCAGCATTGAGCCAGTTTGAAATACTGCATACACCCTTGTTGCAGACTAAATTCCTGCTGTTTGGATCAAGAACTGAACAGTTGTTTGTTTTTCTTCTTTTTACAGTGGAAGCTCGTAGAAATAAAATGATAGCTTTATGGTGTTTAAAAAACCTGAATGAAAGCCAAAAAAATGCTGTGCTCTGATTGTCCTTATTCTAACCTTGTTACTCCCAATAAAGAAGAAACTAAGTTTTTAACAAGAGCTTTGCCGTGTAGAGATAGAGATGTATTGCATCTAGATAAGTTCTATTCTAAGCCACTTCCTGAGTGGCTGTTTCAACTTCATTGAAAGTTTCAATATAGAGATGGTGTGATCTTGATAACTATTGAGGAAAACAGTAGGACTGCTTTTCATTTAGTGCCAAAACCAAAAGCTTGTCAAACCATTGGCACATTAAAATTTCTGATTGGTAACTGGAAAGAAAAATTCTTCTTCCTTGTTCTTTGTAGTTTTGATTGTGTATTCATACTAACATTCTCTCCCTGCTGGTTGTGGTTTTGATGTGCTTCTCAGTTTCCTGTTGGTCTTGCCATGTTCATTACGCTCCTCACTAGAAATATTTGACTAGGCTCTATTTTTGTATGTGTTTATGCCCTCTATCATAACTGTTGTCTTACCGTCTGTGTACATACATTTTTTTGGCCTGAGCAAGCTGAAATATTGATGTTCTGGGGCAGCTAGTGTGTATTTCAAATGTTCAACTTGTGCATTTGCAATGCTCTCTCATAAAGTTTTTGTTTAGACTAATCTTTGTATGGTGGTTCAAATGATTTTCCTGTTGTTTGAAACCAAGTTATAAAATCTCAGGAAACAAATTCTAATAGTTACAGTCCCTATAAGCAAAGGACATAAAGCAGGAGTTACTATGGTTTTCAAGGTGGGCAGTAAACTCCGCTGTTCTGAGTGAAAGGAAATTGTGCAATTTCAGCATGTATTTATTGGATGACTTGTTTATTCAGTCCTGTAGCATACACCCCACCCTGTTACCTTGAAGAAAAGACAGTAAGAATCTACATAATGCATAGTTTTAGGATTTGTTCTCGCTATTTTACTAACCCAGGATGTATCCTGGGTAGAACAGGCCTGTTATGGGAAATTGAGCTATATTAGTAATACGGGATTTCACATTACTGTAACTTAGTTTTCAGCAAAATAGTAGATTACACACTAAAACTGCACAATGAAGTAAAGCTGTTATTGTTTTTTTTTTATTTTCATAACCTGGACCAAGAAGAGGGTAGTCAATCTAAAACTTTGTAAACTGATTCTCTTTACTATGGTTGGATTTATGGCAGCATGCAAATGTAATTGACGTAATTAAATATATTTTCTTCAGCTGTAAGTTTGTAATAGCAGAAGAGCTTAACTGTAGCTTTTTACTAAGAATTTTTGCACAATCAAAAATTGATGCTGTGGTCAGATTTTTAGACAGGCAAAAATGTTTTTGGCACAAAGACATTCTGGTTTTCATCTGAAATAAGATCAGAGAAAAACAGCTAATTTCTTTTCGATAAATAACTATCCCTAGATGTTGCTTCTTCTGGCAATCAGTGATTACACAGCATTTTTATGCACATTTGAACTTCCATGAAAAGGATGCAAGTGACCTACTGAAATTGGAAGGTGGGAGGGAAGGAAGAGACTGATGACCTGCTTCAGACCTATATCAATTTGGCCAAGTTCTCCTTTCTGACAAATTATGTAGCATTTTACCAAAAATACTTTTAAAATCACAAAGTCCGTTTTTCCTTGAAATTTATTACAGCTCGCAGCCAAGAAGTATGGCTTATCTTTTTGTATGTAAAGTATTTGAGAAGTACAAGCTTGTTAGTGGGAAGGTAAGTCACAGGTCACTTTGTGAATGTAAAAATCATTGTAGGCAGCTTTTAGTATCTAAAGCATAAGTAGAGAAATGAGAGGACAGTGGCCCAGCAAATGTTAAATATGTTTAACATTTTTGCTTTTTATTGCAAATATTTTACTATGTGTGCTTTCAAAAGATACTATAGAGGCTAAATACTTTCAACCTGCAAAGGAACTTTATGACAGAGTACTGCAAGTTAGTCTTTAAGGGTGTTAGCCTTAAATGTTAGTGATTATTTTGAGCCTGAAAATTACCTGCTTAAGTATCCTTCTCCATGTAAGAATAGTAACATGTGTCTCTTTCTTACCCTTGCCATCTTTTGATTATTCAACTACACTGTCAAAATACACTTCAGAAATTGTTAGGATAAGACAAACCATCAGATAGCTTAGCTTCAGGTGGTTGGTTAGGGAGATGATGCTATTTTGTCTGTTCCAGAATGTGTAGCTTTGGGGTGGATATATGACAGTTGTCCTGACTTCTGCCTCCTGTGTGGCACATTTCTGGGATGGGATTCATACAAAGTATAATCAAAGAGCTTCTGCTTTAGTCAGTGCTTGGTTTATACATTTGCATCATAATTATAGTCTTAGTGGTGTGCAAAGACTATGATCTATAAAGGGGATCTTACACCTTTCAGGGGTATACAAAGAGAATATGATCTGCTTGGTACTATTCTATTTAAGTTCTTCTGCATATCCTTACCGTAAGAGCCCTTGTGTGCCTAGTACTCTATGGTGAAATGAATATTAAAATCTGTTGTAAAATTTCAGTCTGAGGAAAGAAGTCCAAATTTATAATTTGTTTTGTGTGCATCTGTTTCAGTGGTGTGCTCTGTATTCTTTATATGCTGTATATGCAGATAAACATACAGAATTAACACAATCTATATATCAATGCAGGTTGCTGCCTTGAAGTACATACCATCAGTTCTTCATGATGTTGAAATGGTCTTTGATGCCAGGTTACTGAGGTGAGCTGCTTTTGAGCGTATAGTAGATGTATCACATGGTGTATAAAATTTATCGTTGCTGTCAACAACAAATTCTTATAGAGCAGTTTGAAGTCAACAAAGCTATGACAGCTTGTACTGATCAAGACAGGGGTGGAACTCTGGGCGTATGTTTTTAACCGGGAGTTCTCATCTGTCTTACATCGTGACAGAATTCATTATTGTGTCCTGATACTTAAGTAATAACTAGGTGAGTAAAGTGAGCAAGTGGAACAATCTATGTTTTTTTCCCTCTTCCTCTCTCCCTGCCCCTCCCTTGAATAAGCCCTATTCCAGAAAACCAAACCTGATTTTAGCAGTTTGAAATAATTATCTATCTTTATTTGACAGACAAAGATAAATTGCCTCCACCACATGCAAAAATATTGTTATTCCATTGAAAACAATGGAAAACAATAAACACTTGTAAACATGACCAAAATCTAGTTCATCCTCATCTTGTTTCTCTTGAAAGTTTTTTTTTCTAACCTGCTACTGATCTCTTGTCAATATTTGTGATATGGTAAATAAATCTAAGTCTTAAAACAAAATAGATGTTTAGAAATACGTGATCATGTGTTCTTTCTCTGTTTATTAACACATGATGAATTAATCTGTACAGTATTTATGACACTTTTCCTTTACATACAGCCAGCTGCTCTATGAATTTTACACTTGCATTCCACCAGTGAAACTACAGAAGCAGAAAGTGCAGTCCATGAAGGAAATAGTATGCAGCAACCTTTTTAAAAAACAAGGTAAATAAAATAAAATGCCTTTAAGGCTTAAAATAGGTGTGAAAATGTTGACTGATATGTTTTGTGCAATTCATGTTTGAAATTGAGTAAAACTAATACTGAGAGAGTGTGAATGCCAGAAGTCTGACCTCTGGAGAGGATTCACCTCTTTCTACAAGATGGCTGTTGTGCAAGGGGTGACTGCTAGCCTAGAGCAAGGAACAGGTGAGTCTCTGTGGAACAGTTTTCTGTGTTTTTCTTATGATGTAATGATTAGATGGGTGGAGATACATATATCCTTTCAACCCATTTGTAAGCTCAATAGTGAAATAGGAATGTGAAATGAAACCTTGTGAACACAGCTTATGTTATATAAGGCCTCTGTCTGGGCAGAGGAAAAAGTCTGATTGTGCTGTAATATAGCTCCGCTGCAATGCAGCATCTTCGTTTATGGGAATTACGAAGTTTCTTAACCTTTATCAGAACCTGGTGTCTTTCTCCACAGTCAGGAGTGATACGTGATATTGAACTGTCTTTATCGGCCTTATGCTTAATTTTCCTTCATATTATTACAGAAAGGGAATTTTTGCTAAAGGAATCCTGACAGAGAAGCCCAGTTCTAGGTGGTTGAATTCATCTTCGTTATTAAGTGTTCGATCTCCTTTCTTGTGAACTGAGTGGTTTGGTTCTCTCTTAGCATTTCAGTGTTGTGTAGAAGGCCTCCAGAACTGAAAGGCACACGAGCTACTCGGATAGTGTCCCTTTTATCAGAATTTCAGTTTCTGAAAATTTATACGCAAAGATTTTAGGAACTTGACAGTACAATAATAGGTAGCAAATAGTACTGAGCATGAGTAGAGTGAGAGGATTGCTCTACTCATCTCATTCTTCTGTGTTGCCAGAAGAGAGATGCAGTTCTGATTAGCTAGGACAGATAAAAATTCAGCTTTATTTTAAGACCTGTGTTGCATTCTATTGAGACTGAAATGTGTATTGTAAGCTATAACAATAATTAGCTGTGTCTGTTGTGTTTTGAGACCATTGTAGATTTACTGGACAAAATCAAGAAAATAACTTAGTTGGTTTTATTGTTTAGAATAAGCTAAGTAGTATTTTATCCTATATTTATGTTATTAATTTCATGGTTATCAGCAGTGATTTCTTTTTTAACTATGTGTAAGACTCAAGGTTGCTTGAATCAGTGGAACTTAAGTAGTTACAACTTGGGTATCTGCAGGCACTAGTCCAAGCTAGTAAGAGGAGATCCAACTAGTTAATTTTCAAACAGATGCAATTCTGTTTTCACAATTGTTTCCAGTAGTTTACACTATTTCTATTTTACAAGTAAAGTCTGTTATTGCACTACCAGTTGGTTTTACTGCTGCTTCTAAGATCAGAAGCGCCTGTCTTAGCTTTATCTCTGTTTCTTGTGGTGAGTAGCATTTAGACCAGATGAAAAAATATCCTCTCACAAAGCTGAAAGGCTTTTGGGTTAAAATAATGCTCTCTTTTGAGCACTTGTTGTTAATAGAATTCTATCAGTTACATTGACTATGTTTAATACTGAAGAAATTAAGTGTAAGATATGAAGGTTTTTTGGGGTGCATGTATGCATACAATCTTCTGTGCAATCTATAGGTACATAAGGTACCGGCCTAAACTCTCAGGTTACGAAAGCGTTGATTCATCTCTGGAAATCTACTGCTTTGCTATCTGCAAGAACAGTTAAAGACTTAAAGCAGCTGGGTAATTCTAATTTTGATACTAAGGATATTACTTGTTTTAATCTGACTTTTGTTAAATTTTACACTTTCAGTGTGACACATTAGACTCCAGTCAAATACCATTTTTCTGGAAGAAAATCTCAACTTTTTCTTGTTCTGTCTCAGAATTTTAGAAGATAGAGCAAAAGCAGACACTGCTGTGGAATAATAATGGTTTGATAATTTTTCTTTGAAGATACTCGTCACATTGAAATACATTGGGTATTGGTTTGTATGTCAGGAGTGTTGGTCAGGGCAACAGATCCCATGCTCTTACTTTAAAGAATAAAGCCCTAATAAAGATTCAGAAGGAAAACAGTTGAGCATACAATATCCTGTGTGCTTCACAGTTCTGCTGACTTGCATCTTACTCTGTTCAGTGACAGCTCCTTTCTTCCATATCTGTGTATGCTCCAGAAGAGAAAAGAGTAGGGTTTTGGATTCCAAGGGAGCTACTATTATAGTCATCTTAGTGTGGTGCTCATTTCATGTGTTAAACAGGCTTTTGCTTTAGCTGTGGTCTGTTAATGCAAAATGTTCTGTAAAGAATTTGCTGTTTGCAGATAAATAATAATAGATTGCTGTTTGTTTGTAAATGCAGCTTGTCTGATGTCTTGAAATATATAGCTGGTATGTCATTGGAAATGTCTGCCTTGGAATATGCTGTGAATTATGAAAAGAATATATGTTTTCAGTTTCTGTATTTTTAAAGGTAGTAATGAATAGGAAATTTTGCTAAGAGGATTTCTAATTTTGAGGAGCTTTTATTAAAACAATAAATGGTGCTTTTTGTATACTGCTGACCAGATAATCAATACATTGTAATTTTTCCCAGACACACAGTTAGTGGATTGATTTAGTCTTAGATTCTTAGATTTATGAACTGAAAAAAAAATAAAAATGTCCAAAATCCCTCTGTGCTATCAAACACTTGACAGCAAAACCAAGCAACTGAGACCATAAAGGCAGCCTATAATACCCAAACCAGTTTGCCAGCCTAGTTGCTTTGCACTGGATCCTGTGTTACTGAATAGATCGTGATCCAAACTTGCATTAGTCGTTGACAGTTAAAGTGTATGCATTTGATAATATGTAGAAATTAACAGCTTGTTTATATGCTTATTGTGATTATATATGCAAGATATATGTTAAAGTGTTTTTACTGTAGTACTTCTTATAGTAATACTTGGTATATAATTATATAATAATACTTTGATGCTGTTGTTTTTAGAGGAACCTGGGGAAATAGATTCATCATTTTTAAATTATTCCTTTAAAACAAAGGATGGCCCTCTGAAGAAGGAGTTGCCCAGAATATAGAAATCAAGTTCATTTAATTTTAATATAAATCTAAAACATGCCCAGTCTGTGTTAGCTTTATCATGACGTATTATTTTAGCAATATCTGACTTATGTCATGATATTGCTAACTAGAGAATATTCATTTAAAGATTTTGTACTTCAGTATTTTGATGGAATAGCACAATAACACTGCTTCTTGTTGTTACTGTAGAGTTTAAATGTTATACATAACTGAACCTGTCAATTTCCCTTCCCCCTCCTCCCCGCCTTCCTGGGTTGGGCAGGGCGGGAGGCAGGCATACCTTTTCACCATCCTCAGTGCAGCTCAGGGTCAAATAGAGTCTAGCAAGCATATTTTCCTTTTCATGGAATGGTGTTATGATGAAGTTGCCATTCCTCCACCGCTTTGTATGGCCAACTATGTTACTTTTGCCTCAGTGGTGTTACCTGAGTAGTTGTTGGGGTGTTTAGTCAAAGAGTTTCTCTTTTGGGTGATGATCTTTATAACTTTCCTTTCACTCAACCTGCCCTTATATTACTAATGGCAGAAAATCAACCTTGGGATAATCACAGTGTGTCTTTTATCTAACTGATATTTTATGATTATTTGCATTTATGTTTTGTTTTCATATTGCTTGGATTTAACCTTCAAGTTGTAATTACCATAGAGGAAAGTCCACAACATGTTTGAGTATATGCACTGAGAATGTGAAAAGACCAATACACGATTAATTATCTCCGACACTATAGTACTATAAAAAAGTTTCTGTACTGTGCTATTGAAATATTATGCACGGTACAAAGCAAACAAGTCCTTTTTCTTGTACATTGATGTGGTGTAAAATACAAAATTCCAAAGGTGGTTTTTTTTTTCTCTACATTAAATAATATTGTTTTAAAATGAATTGTGTAGCAAACCAACTGTGTTTGCAGGGTGTAGACAATGCCTGATTCATTACTCCAAGCAATGAGGTGGAAGGTAATTTACAAGAATGAAAGCATATGTAGTGTTTCACATAATAGGATGCATCATGATAATTAAGCTAAGATTGCCAACAGTATCATTAACTAAAGTTCACATTTATCTAGAGCAGGTAGTATTTTTTTCTGTCATGAATATAGAATATATTTAACCAAATTGCTAATTACAATGAAGTCTATTAATTTGCATGTGTTTCAAATTATCCATTTTTCTTCCAGGCTCTAGTATTTAGTCTCTTTCCACATAGTTCATTACAGTTCCAGTTTCAATTCACTTATTTCCATTCCTGATTGCATTGTCTTTATAATTCAATTGGATATCATATATTAGTATTTCTTTTCCTTTACCCATTGATGTTCACAGCATTTTCTAAGGAAGCAGACTTGGAAAAACATGAAAGATTTGAAAAATTTGTGAAATTTGTTTTTATTAAGTAAGTTACAAATGAACCTGAAGTTGGAAGCCTTGAGGTTAAACTGAATTTACAGATACATATAATTAGACATTCAAAAGTTTTCACTGTAGACTGTCACGGGAAAGAGTGCTTTTGTCAGATAGGATGCATGGTCCTGTTGACTGCTACTGTAATTGGTCTTCAAATGCCCCACAGTGCTACAGCGCTTTTAGAAGCCTTTAAATTACATTGACAGATTTTTTTGTTGAGGCACCAATTTCTTGTTCCCACTCTGTAAATATAATACAGCTTAGAGGAATTATGGTGGTTCAGGTGTTTGAGGGGCTGAATGGTGGAAGGCTGATGCTTTCAACTGCTTGTGCACTTTCACCATAACGTTTAAGAATATTCTAACAGGATGTGTGAGCAAATGCACAGACATTTATCAGGTTTTGTCTTCAGACAATATTATGTCCTTCTTGATCAAAGGACAAGAAATCTTAACCCTAATTTTTGGCACTTTCATTCTATATCACTCAATAATTCATTATTTAAAGATATCAGAGGGAAAGAAATGATTGTCTTGTCCTGTATAAGCACCCCTAATGGGATTTCAAAGTCTCATTTACGATGTAAGAAGCTGTCTCCTGTCACATATCTTTCCCTTTGTATAGTGGGATGTAATGGATTATTCTCTCCCTCATGTGAAATTCTGTACTGGAAATACCAAAGAAAAGATATGTTAAAATTGATTCATTTCTATGTAAAACTACTTTGATGCATAACTTTTTTTTTTTTTTTAGTTTTTGATTTTTAGAAAACCTATTGCTAAAATTCCCTGACCATCTCTCCATTTTTGAGAGACCACCAAATTTAGACATAGCTCTTAACAAATTACATGCAATTTTTATTGTAGTTAGTGTTCCTGAGCTTATAGTGTTTGGAGCTAGATTTTTATTCTAAAATGACCATGGGTTATTTGCCAACATTATGCTGTAATTTGTAAATCAGTTAGCCTTGGGATAATAGGCTTGGGGTTTTTTTTATTGGTGTGAAATGAATAAAAAGTACTTGAACATATAATAAAATGTCTATGTATTTACACTGCTGCTTTTGACTTTGTATTCTCTAGAGGTCCACTCCTGATTAGGAGTTTGTGCTGTAGCAGAATACTGTGAGATCTACTCCGAAGAATATAAACTCTAAGTAGGTCACACAGATGGTCTCTGGCAGGGGTGGGAATAGAGTTGCAGTCTCCTGGCTTGAAATCCAGGTCCCCTACTCACTGTGGCTGTAGACATAGCTACTGCATGTTCAGCATATGCAAACCACTTGCTGATTTTGGAAGAACAGCAGCAAGAGACATATGTTAGCAGTAGGGGTTAATTTGCCAGATGCCAGGAGAAATGCTGAGACTGTAGTAATTATTTTTTTTTCCTAACTGAAGAACTCTCTCTACCTGTCTTGTTTAAACAACAGTACAATACTTACACACAACCATCATTAGACTAGTTTCCTAACATTTATGTGTACATTACTGAGTTTTACCTGTGAAATACTTGGATTCTTTCGTTTCACTGCTTGAAAACTGTTGGTAGTTCATCTGTTGGTGATCTAGAAGAGCAAAGATTTAAGTCAGATCTGATATTTATTCATCAAGTAATGCATGTATTACTTGCATTTCTAAATTTCTGTGGTGCAGCTGAGGAAAACTGTTAATAGATTGGTCCTGTGCTATGAATATTGTGTGTGTGTGTTATTAATTATATACAGGTTAAACTATGGCATCTTTTCAAGGAGATTATAATCTTAAATACTGTAATATTAAATTTAAGCAGACCCAGTGAAATAAGTGAACTGTAATGTAGCATGTGTAACATAGCATGAAGTGAATGCAGATGGGTTGGGTAATGTTATTTTTTTGTACAGTGGAGCCTCAGCAATTTAAGATTGTCCTGCCAGACTCTTTAATGAACTTTGTCTGAAAAAACCAGGAAGATAGTGACTAGTGCCTTCATGTTCTTCAGAATTCTTCTTTTTAAAGGCCTGAATTTGTTACATAGGCTATGATATGTCAGCAAATGCAAGTTGGTGTTGTATAATGCCTATCTTTTACAAGGAATATAATGTTTAGGGTTTTGTGAATTTAGGTGTTTTGTTTCATTTTTTTTTCTTTGAAAGATCCAGCTGTATGTTCAGGGTGTGGTTTCAGTATTTGCAAGTCAGGGTCAACAAAGAAAGATTTTGAAGTGTCGGCATATAATCAGCATCAAGTCTGTAGTCTTTCTAAGTAACCCAAATAAAGATTTAGAATTAAGTGCATTGTTTTTACTTTCAGGACTGTAAGAAAAAAGTTTTGTTTAAAAAAAGTATAAGAAACACTAATTTCTGATTAAACATTTTCCAGTTTGTTTATTATTACTGGAATTGAGTTATAGATATTTGTTTTACCTGTTCTTGTAATCTTATGTTTTACTCCTACTGATACGAGTATTTAAGCCAAAGTTTCTTTTTTTTTTTTTTTTTTTGTTTTCTGTGATTGTTTTCCTGCACTGTTTTCAACACAGCTTTTCAACATTTTAAAATGTTTGAATGTAAGAAATTGTTACTGCATTTGACCCTCCCATTTTTTGCTGCTGGGAAAAAAATTGAAAATACTCATTGTTCATAAATTCCTTTTAAACAGTTCTCTATTGAAACACAAAATCTTTCCTGTGGATTCAGTCTTGATTTTTTTACTTAGCTTTGAAAATATTCATTTCAGAAATACATTCGGAGAGTAGGGTGGTTTTTTTTGCTTCCTCAGTTTGTGGTATGTGGTAGTGCCTTTAGGGGTACGTTACCTTTAAAGCATCACTTCAAATTCTGTATTCTTTTTTTGCCAGTTCTCTTCCTGTGGTATTTTGATATGGATAAGGATGGCATGTGCATATCTCTAGGTATTTATCTGCACACTTTTCTGATGGATGCATGTAGTTTAAAGCCATTTCTTCTGTTTATGGAGGAGTAGGTGACATGCTTGATATAGCTGCTGGTAACTTTTCCATAGACTTGACCCATTATGGCAGGTTTTTAGTTATATTTGTTTAAAATCTTGATATATTGAGGGAAATTTCAATCAAGTTAGGTGAACTAGTTTTAACAATGAACTTCTAAATATATGTGTAAAAACTCTGTTTACAGCTGCTTCAAGTGGAAAAGAGAGAGCAAAAACATATTACAGAAGTTGATATGAAGCTGTTACTTGAGCAAAATTTTGGTAATCAAATGAAATGTGGAAATATGCACAATATTCCATAATCCAAACACAAGACAAATGTTTGACTCTGCAGAGAATATACACTGACAGGCATTCATGGCAGGCTGGCAGACTATTATGATTGCAAGCTGGAAAAGGCACTGAATGCTTCAAGTGCTGTTTTGGCTACAGCAGCTACAGTGTTACATGTTGCTCTGGCTGCCTTCAAATACATGGCATTATTCAGCTGCCGTGAGGAGTGGAGAAACTTCAAGATCTGCCTTGAAGTTGGGAACTGGCTGTATTCTGCAGTGTTATGCTTGGTGGCTGTGGTGTGCTGTGACTGTCAATGCTGTAGCTATTGTGTATCTAACCTTACTTGCTGATGCTTGCTTTGCATGGTCAGCAGAAGCATTGCGTGTGGTCTTCAAAGGTTCCACCATTGTGTTTCTCCATCCTATGTTATTACTAGACAAAAAGTATTTTCCTCTCACAATGCTGTCAGGCTGTGTAGGTGACCTGTAGTATCTCCCCTTTCTGTGGCTCTTACCTAATCTGTGAAATTTAAATTCAGATTTAGCAATGAATAAAATATATACCATTTAAAATTCATTACTTCTAGGCTTCCAGCAAAGAGTTAAAAAACAAATATCTAAGAGGGAAGATTTTTAAAAGAAAGATGCCTACAGTTGTGAACAGATGTCCTCTGTGAAGAAGCCCGGCACTTTAATTGAGCACTGACGACCGTCAGAAGTCTCTCCTCATTGAAAAGTGTTGTTCAGTGATTTTATTTTTAAGGATTTGCTCTAAATCTGTATTCAGATGACACCTATGTCCTTATTAAATTGGTATGCCAGTTTTTGAGTGGGCATGAAGCCATCCTAACAGATGGATATGACTACAGGCATGCCAGGGAATAGAGAGTCTTGTTTCCTAAGGGAGAGAAAAGTGGTGTTAAATCTTTATTACCATTTTGGCTGCACATAGGCAGCAGTCAGGAATGAAGCCCGTCTGTGATTTTTGCTGAAGGAGACCCAAATGTCTTTTTTAATGACGTTATTGCATTAATGACAGACTTTGAATTTCACTTACCTGTTACAGAAGAAATAATGAGATATTTTCTGGAGAATAAAGTGAATAGAGGGGTTAGAAAAACCCAGCCAAACCCCAAACTGAAAACAGAAAACTGATTAATCTTATGAGAATGAATCTACCTGTCCTTATTCATGAAGGTGCTACCAGGGAACTTCTCTCTGAGAAGTGGGTTGGAATTTGGGGTTGATATGTACTTTTAACAGACCTTGACGAAATAAAAGCAAGATGCTCAGAACTGTATGTTGATGTTTTATGTGTTCAAATACCATTTGGCGAAGCATATGTTTTATTCTGGCTTCTAGAAACAAAAGCCAGTCAGAACATTTGTTTTTTTCATGGGTCTGAAAGTTAAGAAAAAATATATGTCTCTGACAATGTTATCACATCATTTATCAAGTTGAAGTGCAGGACCCAGCGCTAAGCCTTGTTGAACCTCATACAAGTGGCTCCAGCCGTTTGATGCAGCCTCTCCAGACCCCTCTGCAGAGCCTCCTGCCCCCCAGCATATCAGTACTCCTGCCTGACTTGGTGTCCTCTGCAGACTTGAGGGTGCACTCAGTAAGGAGTCTGGATCATCAAATACTACAACAGAAAATTTCACTTTGGCTCTTTATTTTCTTGATCACTGTCTTCCAGATAGTCTTTTTTTTTTTTCCACCCCTTTTCCCTAGACAAGGAGTTGTTCATGCTCAAATGAGCACTTTGCTCATTTTGCTTGCTTAACTTGTGCAATGATACATTAATATTATAATCTGGAATTTATAAACCCATTCAGAAAACTTTTCCTTGTCCCAAGATAATAGAGGAATTTCATATTTTGTAGGATGTTCTAGTGAAATGGTTTTACCAGGATTTTTTGAGATAGGAAGGCATGAGACAGTTTTATGTTAATATGAGTCCACCTGTAGGCTCAGGCTGAGACCAGGACTTGTTCACTACCAATGCTAGTCTTTTCCGGTTACTTTGATTGCATGCATTCATCAAAACATATATGAATTGCATCCTCATATGGGGTGGCTTTAAGTGATAGGGATCTTATAAAACCTAATTCATGTTCCTTTTCTAAGCCTTTTGTCTTTTGTTTATGAATAATGTCCTAGAATTACATTATCTGAGTTGTTCACTACACACAGAATAAAGTAATTATTCTGTATTGCCTTAACTAACAAGCTACATTTATCTAGCAGCCAGTCACAAAATATAGCCTTTCTCTAAACCAAAGTAATTAGCACAAAAAAATACAGTTTGCTTATAAAAATATATATTGATCAACTTTTCCATTAATTACAATTGCTGGTTTGGTTATTTAGAAAAGCAAATAATATAGCAAAGCCTAGTTAAACTACCTTTGAATTTCCATGTAGCTTTTCACTTCAACATTGTTCACATCTGAAAATGCATTGTAAATAATTGATCAGCTGCATATGTTAAGTCCTTGTAATAGATTCTGTATGTATCAAATATGGATCAAATTTTAATTTATAATGGAAAGTACAACTGGGAGTAATGAGGCTTGCAGAGTAATTAGCTCTTAAAACTGGAGATCAATTGTACATTCTGTCTCAGCTGTCCTCAGTACAACAGAAAAATTTTGTCTACACAAAAAGCTGTGCTTTTTTAATCGTTAAGAAGTATGGAATGGGTTTATGCAGAAGAAGAATTATGTCAAAGACCTATTCTTTTTACCAAAATACATGTGTGTGGTTTTTAAATGAATTACAGACAACAGTGAAAATAATACATTCTGGTAGGATAATTCTGAAACCATGGTATAGAGGAGTTTTAAATTCAGTGAAGTTTACTTCCATTCCTATTTAAGGTGTCCAGTGCAACTTGTAACTCATGACCTCCTCTACACTTCTCGGTCATTGGTTAAATGGGTATCACTGGCATGTGAAGTCAGATGGAATTTAGTGATTAATATATACATAATACCTACCTTGAAATACTACTTTTTTTTTTTTAGTACAATTTTCAAATTTAATTTAGCTGATTTGGGGGATCCCCCTTGATCAATGACTGTTCTTCACTTCTGAAATAAAGCTTGTTAAGTATAGATTTTTATTATGATTTACTATCCAGTTGCTTCCTGTAACTTTAAAACCTACCCAAAGAGAGCTTTTGTACTTGCTAGCTGTCAGACATTTCACAGGAGATGTTAATGGCTTAAATACTGAGCTGGGTATTATTTTGGAAGAGTCAGGGCAATAAATATGTTTATCCTGGCAGATGTGAAACTGGTACATGCATGAAACGTTCCATCCTCTTTGTGAGCGGTAAGAAGTGGCTGAGATGTTGTGTAATTTGATATGGCTTTGAACTTTCCTGTTAGGAACAGGCTTGTCAGCACAGCAGTCCCTCCTGATTTTTTTTTAAGTGGAAATGTTTTAAGGCACTATTTTGAAGAATATTTTTTTTTTATGAGAAAACAATTGCCAGCTAAATTTTTTACGTGCTGTTGATTAGGAATCTGTATTCCTATGACATGTAATTGTAGATTACTTACAGGTTGTATGTGTTTGTCAAAATATGCCCAGCTTCACCTTGTATTAATTACAGCAGTTATTGTGTTTATTGCAGAATGTTAGAGTAAAAGTTATGCATACTTATAAATAGTGGAGTTTTTACACAGCAGGTTTAAAGCAGAGAACTTCCGACACAAAATGTTGCCATGTATAGACGCAGATATAACTGTAGACAAGTAAGTGCAGTGACACCGCAGGTAGATGAGCTTTATTGCCTGTCATTTGGGTTAGGGTATTGCATCCACAATGCTATAGGAAAGACTGAGGGGTTTAGCTTGTGATGTATGATCTCTTCAGCATATCTTTCATGCAGTGAGAGAAACTGAAAAGGAAGACAAGGATGAGGCAGAGTGGGTATCAGAAAAGAGAAAATGATTTTTTTCATGTCCCTCAGTGCTTGCTGCATGTGTATTTCCATACAGGTTAAATGTATGTGAAGCATTTTCCCCCCCCTCTACTGATGCTGCCTAAGTGATACAGACTGCACTGATAATAAATAGGTTTCTTCCAACTATCTGTAAAGTCATGATTTTGATGTTATCTCTTCTGCTATAGGAAACCATGTTGTTTGAGTCTATGGATTGAAAAAATGACAAGCCCTAAAAATGTTGATTTACGTATATAGGTATATATGGAGAGAGGTACCTTTGTTCCTAGCTTTCTAAGACCCTCCATTTTCCAAAGATTCAAGATCCAGCAGTCTCCTGTAAATTTATTGCTCTGTGCTGGCACTTAATTATCAGTAGTTGGCTACTATCTTCTGGTTTTGAGGATTAGCAGTGCAGTGCACCAAAGTACTGCTATGCTACCCTTAATTAGCAATGTTTGCAATGAAGGATCATAGAGCCTTTCAAGTTGGAAGGAACCTGAGAATGTGTCGAGTCCAAACTCCCACTCAAAATGGGGTCAGCTATGAAGTGAGACCAGGCTGCTCTGGGCTTGCTCCAACTGGGTCTTGAAAAACTGCAAGGGCAGAGACTGGACAACCTGTTTGTTTCACTGATTGACCCGTCTTCATGAGGAAGAAGTTTTTCCTTATGTCCAGTCCGAAGTACTTGTTTCAGTTGTGAGTCCATTTCTTAATTTTGTTTGGCCCATTTTAAAATTTATTAAATTCATGTCATCTTTCTCTAACAGGCTGGAAATCCACTGCAGTTCCATCTTAATTTCTCTTTTGTAATTTCATAAGCAAGTTCCTTGCATGTATCTCACTGAGGTGATGTGCAGCTTCTATTTCAGCAGCATATGGACTGTGTGGAGAATTTAAAAGTCTGGCAAAATAACTCTTTCAGTTCAACCCTGCAGTGGGAAAGAAACAGTCATTGCTGTTTTAGAGAAGTGGGTGTTTATACCAGTAGGTTTAGCAGGTGTTTACACTAATATGTTTATTGGTTTTATCATAAACATTGTGAAATAGAACTTGGTTAGCAATACATGTTATGTCCAAAGGAAAAAATATCCTAGATATTTTTGGAGTGGTCAGAATCTTGATGAATGAATCCTGAACTGATCATACTATGAACTAATTCCTACCAAATTACCCTAAACTATCAAGGACAGTTTTCAGAGACTGCAATGAAAATGAACTAAAGTTTGTTTTCTAGCTTTTTCAAATGTAGGTAGGTAAAAATCCAATTTACAACTTGTACTTCGTTGCTGACTGAATCTATAAACCTTACTTCATTAAAAAAAATAAATACTATCACATTTCAGCAAGTTTGAAAGGTATTGCACATAACTTCTAATGTTGCTAATGATGTTTCTTAGGTTTAGTTTTTGGTCAAGAAGCTAATGGCACTGCATTTTTTGCATTTATAATTAGTTACTAGGGGTACTTCATGTAAGCAAGTCAAGAAAGAATTTGCTAACAAATCACATCTCAGTTTCAGAAAACTGTATTGATGTTTGATTTCTACAGCTGTAGACAAGTAATCTATCAGTATTGATGACTTTTGGAGGGGAGTTTGTCTCCATGGGCACAAATCCCCACAGTGCTTTAGAAGTGTTACTACCCCCTGCTAGCATGTTTTACTAAGTGCTTTTTAAATGAAGCTATTCGGCTTCTGCATCGGAGAGCTAGTCTGGGGCTTGCATTAAGTGCAGGAAGCTTATCTGTGTGCAGAATTTGTCACATGCATGAACTGTGAGCTGAGTGAAATTTCTTTTCATGCTGCTCTTTAAACAGGCTTGTGTTGAGATGTGTTCTTTTAACTCATGTTTCCCTAGTGAGTTTGTGATTTAGTCATTGAGTAAGATTGCTCTTGTAGCTTGAAACAAGGGTTACAGAAAATTGGATAAATAGGTTTTTATTCATGGTGTGGCATTACTAAAAGTAGAGACACTTTTTGAGGCAAGAAATTATTCTGCCCTTTAGATGTGATTAAAAGCTCCTGGCTTTATATCACTTGGAGCTGTTACTTAAAATAAGAATGATCTGCATGGATAGCCTGTGTTGCTTGATCTGCAAAATTCAGAAATACATTATCTACTTCCCTCCCGTTCTGTTCCTCTTTCTTTCTTACCCTCCTGTCTTCCTGTTCTAGCACCCTTATTTGGGGGGAATTCTGAGCCCCTGGATTGTTTTAAAACACATTGGATACAGTTTCACCACCTCACCCTCCACTTGTTTATCAGTGAATGTGCTGTATGTCTGGGTAAAGGTGTTGTAAATCATTCCTAAAAGAAAAAATAATAAGCCACTTTTTCTTTTTTGTTTGCAGTATAAAGTTTTTTAGTGTTTTTCTATTATTTTTTCAGAAACTGTGATATGTGTTATTGATAGAAAATAATATCCAAATGGTGATACTGATATTTTTCCAAAGAGTTAAAACAGACAAGAATTTTAATCAATAAGAAATCAGTTGAGAGGAAATGAGTAAGAACTTCATCTCGCTGTTTGAGACTAGAATGCTTCTGGAGTTCTATACAAATTTTATTCTGTGATGGAACCTTTGAAGCTACATTTAGCTCTGTTCCCAGGTTATTTTCATAAATACAACAAATCTTTGAAGCATCTGCTCAGTTATTCACTCTGTTGTGCTGTACTCTTTAATTACATAGCACTTTACAAGTAAGTTGCTACTTAAATCACTCAGTGGCATGTGTCAAATCAGAAAAAAAAAAATCTTCTATATCTTTTTTCCTAGGTAGACAGTGCTTTCCTTAAAGTTATTTCAAATTTGTGCATCTCGTCCTCCCAATATTTCCTATAAGCACCTCTGTCTTAAAAAGTCAATGTACACGTGAGATTAAAATCTAGCTTACTATTTATGTCAGCTTCATTATATTTACACAAGGATGAAAGTATGCATAGCTCTCACTCTCATAGGCTTGATAGGCCTTTCATTAGAGTCTTTTCCTTGTCTGTATCCTTTTATATGTTCTTAGAAAGTATGTTTCAAAATGATGCACATAGAACAATTCTGTTGCTGTTTGTGTCTTACTTTCAGAAAAAAATAATAAGTATAGTATTTTTCTTGCATTAAAAACTTGTCACTACTCAAACATAGCTTATTTCCAGCTGCTTTGTATCTAAAGTGGATAGTTTGTCCTTAAGTGTTTGGGACAAGCAAAAGAGTCTTCAGGATTTAACTGAAACAGATTATTTTTGTCAGGAAGCTGTGTTTTTCATATATGAGAATACTGTTGACTCACAAAAATACCACGCAAGTTTAAGAGTATCCCTTAGGCATGATTGGAAAATCAAAAATTCTACCTTGGAAGGGACTGCAGCTGTTAAGGCGTATTGAGTTTCACTGTTTGGAGGAAGGTTTATTTGCAAATAGCATTTTATTTATATTTGTTAAGATAATATCATTTATTTTAGAATGCAGGGACATTCTGCTTCCTGTGATTACAAAAGAGCTGAGAGAATTACTGGAACAGAAGGGTGATCAGCAGCTCCAGCTCCAAGAGAAGAAGTACTGTGTTGAATTACTCAATAGCATCCTGGAGGTTCTGAGCTGTCAAGACCCTGTAAGTATTGATGATGATGTAGATGGTCCAAGTGTGTAGTAAGCCTGAGCTGATTAGGTAGTAAATTATTGATGCTGATGAATCTCATATAAATTTTTAATACAAGTCAGTGGCAAATTGAACTTTTCTCCCATTTTTCATAAATTTATGTTAAAGGGCAGTTGAGGTATGAAAGGTGAAGTACTGAAATCTATGCTATCTTTTTTTATTTCATAACTTTAAATAGTCAGCTGCTGTAAATCACCATAGTATTAATAAAAGCAGTAAGATTTCTTTGTTTTCTCCTAGCAAAGGTTTGGGCATTTTTATTTTTGACTGGTAAAGTTCAATGGAATACACACTGAAATTAATTAGAATATTATGACTGCAAGCTTGGTTTCAATGGTATTGATGATACCAAGCTGAGTGGTGCAGTTGACATGCCTGACAGTATGCTATTCGGAGGGACCTGGACAAGCTCAGGAAGTGTACCCATGTAAACTTCTTGAAGTTCAACAGGGCCAAGTGCAAAGTCATGCACCTGGGTTCAGGCTGGGGTATGAAGAGATTGAGAGCAGCCTTGTGGAGAAGGACTTGGGGCTACTGGTGGGTGAAAAGCTGGATGTGACCTGGCAATGTGTGCTCGCACCCAGGAAGCCAGCAGTGTCCTGGGCCGCTTCAAAACAGGTGTGGCCAGAAGGTCAAGGGAGGCAATTCTGCTTCTTCGGTCTTGTGAGGTCCTCTGTGGAATACTGTGTCCAGCTCTGGGGTCCTCAGCACAGGAAGAACATGGACCTGTTGGAGTAGGCAACATTAGGCAAATACTCAGCTGTATTTAAAATCAAATGCATTCTATCAATGAGGAGAGCATTGTCTTTAATAATAGGGTTTTTTTGGGTTTTTTTTTCACTGATCAGTGTGATGTGTATGTTTAAACAGCTGGAGAATGGAGGTTTAATGGGTGATTGTACTCTTCACAGGTTTGGACGTCAGTCTTTTAACAATCCAATGAAAATTATGTAATTTGTATAAATGGTGATGTTTAAAAGCATGTAATGCATTCTGTGCTTTTACTGCTATTGGAGGAGGTAACAAGACAAACCTTTTTGTACTACGATAAACAATGGCTTTTTAGGCAACATGTAACACATTGTCATGAAAATTGCTGAGAATTTAAAACACATACATTAAAAAAACAACAAAACAACCACACATTCACATTTGTTTAAAACAAAAGTGGCATTTTTTAAAAATAGTTTCTCTTAAGGAAGGTGTAACCTGTAAACTGGAGATTCTCTGTGAGAAGTTTTTGGCCATTATCTACAGATTGTCTTTGCAATAAATACTGATGAATTTCTAATATGAGGAGAAAAGTCCCTTGGACTATGTTTAAATCCAGTAGTGGTTATCAGCACGACGATCCCTCTGGAGGCATCATATTCATAAGAAACATTGTAGAATAGTTGGGACATCAACAAAAGAAGAAGGTGCTTCTGTTGAGGAAAAAATACATACCCTGGCACACCTTCTGGCAATGCAATTGCTGAACAGGGACAAGGTATATGGCATTAAATATAAGACTTTCTTTTTTTAGGTACAACACCAAATGCATGACTTACTAGTAGTTTTTTCTTCCCTTGACAGAGAATCTGTAGAGGAATTAGAGAGGAATGAAGCTGGGTTAATTAACATTGATAATATATAGCTGTGGGCTGGTTTCAGGGGCAGTGGGTTGGTTGACATGGATAAGGTGCAGCTGTGGCTGGTTCCTGTGAAGGAGTTAAATAGCTCTAAGGCAGGGGTCCTCAAACCTTTTAACCAGGGGGCTGGTGTGTGGATGAAGTGGCAGGAATTCTTCTGCGGCTACTTGGTTTCCCCCCCCAACCCCCAGTGGGGGGGCGGGGGGGGTTCTGTAAATAGCGGGGGCCAGCTTGAGGACCCCTGCTCTAAGGGGTATGGAAGAGAGACAAGGAGAGGCCCTGGGAGAAGCAGAGAGAAGAAGGGGGCCCAGATGAGGAGAGGCTGACTGGAAGAGGAGCCTGGAGAAGGGACACAGCAGAGGCAAGAATCAGGGTGGACTGGCTTGAAGAGGATGAAGAAACAGCACGGACAGTAGATGAACTTTTGAAACCTTGTGGGGATTGGTGGCTGTGCTGGGGCAAGGTGCAGGAGCTACTTATTGAAATTAACTTGGTATGGGATGGTAAAGGCCTAGTTGCAGTCGGCTAGTTTTGATAAGTGCTGCAACAAGAATCTGTGGGTCACAGTCTCATTTTTTTAGCTATGCTAAAGACTGGTCCTGCTTCAGCACTAAAAATCTGTTTTTGAGGTGACTTACCTGAAGGAGGAAAAAAGACCAAAGGAATGTAACACCTTCCATACAGAAGTATCTAAGGCATCAAACAGTAATTTGTCTTTCAGACAGTGCAGATGTCTCTTGGGTGCAACATAGATGTTGACTTTCCAGCTGAAGTGAAAAATCTTGTTTCAAAGTTCTGACTTGCAATAGGAAACATTTTGTATTTCCATACTCATACAGGCAAATGGAAAAGGTTCACTGTATGTCCAGAATTTTATCGTAGTAGTGTTTGGGTGGTCTCCTTCAGAGTATCTTTTCAGTCTGATATAGAGAATTGTTTTGGTAATTAACCAAATTATTTTTTATGGGACTGCCCTTGAACCTTAAGATTAATGTAATTTTCTGTTGAACGTTTCATCGCCTTATCTTTTAGCATCTAAGGAAATGAATGATTTGACCCACTGGAGGAGAAAAATTCAGGCATTAGTGGCAGACTCACATTACAACATTAATTGTAAGCTTAACTCTGTCTTGAAAACACCAACATGTTGTCTATATTTCTTCTGGTTTTTTCCATCTCAATAAAGAAATTTGGGTTTGTGTTAATATTTAAAACTTTTTATGAACTTAAATTTGTTATTTTTGTATTGGATTTGTTCTGTCAAAACCACCAGAAGTAGTATATACACAAAGAACAAAAAATAAGCAGCAGTAGTTGTTCTGTGTTTTGTGTGGTCAAAATTTATATTGTGAAGGTGATCTTTGAAATTATTACAGATTTTTTGAAGAAAGTATTTTCTTTGTTAAAGAAGGTACTGTGACATTACCAGCTCTGCTCTACTGTTTTGCTCTACATTGTTTAGCGACTGGGAACATGAGAGTCATCACATCCTTGTGTTCAAACACTATTTGTCAGCTGCTGTCTAGCTGCTGGGTGCTGCAGGTAGGAAGTACATCTTTAAGAATACAGGTTTATGTTAAGGACATTTTTTTTTATGGATAGGCATTCATTGCTAGGCATCTGGGTGAGATGCTTATATTTGATTTCAAATTGCCTCTACAGCAAATAAGTTTTGGACATAGATGACATTGTTTTGATTGAATCATGCCTAAAATTAGCTTCATAGCTTGAGTCTGTGTGCTTTCAGTACCTGTAAAATATAGTAAACCTCAGACATGTAAGTTGTTGAAAAAGGCCATGGTGAAATACCTGATTTTTGTTTCTGTTTTACCTGAAAACACTTCCTTTGTTCCCCTTTACAACCTCACTGCATGAAATCTGATAGCCCTCCATAAGATGACTTTAATAACATATATCCTATAGTTTAATATTTACTGTACTAGAACAAGTTTTTATTTATAGTTTTTACATGAATAATAGTAAACTTTCTCTTTGTATCTAAAATATCACCTTGGCTGAGAATACAAGTGGAAGTGAGATGTATAATCTTTTCCTATTCTGTGTGCAAAGTCAGTAATTGGCAGCAGCTGCATTTTAAACTGATTATATTAACGAACAAGTCTGGAAGTGTTTTAGAATTGTACAGAAATTTGTAAAGCATTTGCCTAATTTATGACAGATTTTAAGACTTTAGTAAAAGAGAATTTCAAAGGAATTTAGTCAGGGAACCTGCATGTTCTTTTAGGGCCAGTTACCTTAAAGTCTTCTGCAGACAATTTTCAGTCAAAACAATGCATGATTATGAACTAAGTTTTGTTGTGTTTTTTTTTTTAAATATCTTTATCCTTTTATGTGTGCTCTTTTTTGTGTGTGTATGTCAGAGAGGGAACAAAAAGTTACAGAACTGGATACATAAGAAAGCAAGCATGCTGGATCTGGTTAGTATACAGTTCATCTTATTCACGGAGCCCATATGGTGTTGTGGTTTAGATTTGTGACCAAATCAGTGTTGATAACACACGAATAGAAATTTTAGTTATCGCTGAATAGTGCTGGCACAGTGTCCAGGCCTTCTCTGTTTCTTACCCTGCCCCATGCCAGAGTTGGGCAAAAGTTTGGGAAGGGACACAGCTGGGACAGTTGAAATGTTTTGACCAAAGAGGTGACTCTGCCAAGTACAGGCTGTGTAATATAATTTTGAAGGGGCCATTCACTTTAGTCCGTGTTTGTCACTGTCCAAATAAATGAGCACTCTGTCATGTTCTGAAGTGCGTGGTTGACTCAGAGATAATGGAATTACTCTAATTTTTGTCCCCACCCCCTAAAAGTTTAAGTAGAATGTGAAAGCTAAATCAAACACTATTACCCTGCACAGATATTTTTAAAGAGAGTGATTTTTTGTTTGGTTCGGATTTTTTGTTAAGTAATTTGTGGTCCAGTGCGTGCCATCCATCCATCAATGAATCTGAAAGTATTTGAGTTTGGAGAGAGAATTCCTATTGCTGACCTGCATACCATGTATGAATTCTGTTTCATGCCTTGGTCACCTAGCAAGTCCTTCTGAAGAGTGAAGACAAGCATACATTTTAGATGACCATATTTTATTGAATGGAATAATCAAGTTCATGTTTTCCAAGAGAACATTTTTATATGGTACAATTTGTTAATTTAGCTTCTGAAAAGTCTTATGTTTAACCAAATGGACTGCAGCCAAATGGTGGGGTTTCCAGATTTCACTAAAAACATATGTTGTCCTTGTGAAGTGAAACATGATTTAAGAAAATACAGGTTACAGTTGGTTGCTAGACTGCCTTCTGAAACTAGAAGCTGTTAGTTAAAAGCTGAACCCCTGTGTATAGGCAAGGTGTGAAAACACTATTTTTCTTGTTAGTAATGTCAGTATTGAATGCTTAATTGTTTCTTAGATTATCAAGGAGAAAGGTAGTTTCAGTTTCATAAAGAAACTGCTTAAATTCATTTGCTAACATTTCTCGGAAAAATCAAATGATTAGCAGAAAATAACTTTTGCATGCTTGAGCACATGTTATGCTTTTTCCAGGAAAGGCGTGTTGTGCACTACTTTTGAATTCAGAATAGAGCTCATATTTAATAATGGAGTCACGGCTAACTGTTAAAACAACTATGTAATGTTCTGAACTGTTACTAATAATGGCACAGCATGTACTGAAATGTGTCAGGAAGCAAAGTTAGATAGAGCCCTCATCTTTGGACTGGGGGGGCAATACACAAACTAATGAACAAGTGACTTCCCTGTGCCCAGGGACAGTGTGTAAAGTGCTACTATGTAGTTTACAGTTGTTGGCTGTTGATTATTTTTTTTTCAATATAGTGGTAATCAATATTATAAGAACAGCTATGATAAATGAATATATTTTGAATCGTAATATGTCAGGGGACCTTATGCTAGTGTGGCCCAAACGTTGATGAAGAACTTCACGTCTTCATTTCTGGCACTGTCAAGGAGCTTCTAGTTTATCTCAGTCTGGAAATAATCTAGTTTGTATGCAACAAAACCACTCAGAAGCAGTACATGGTAAATGGAAGCGATCAAGGGATTTGCCTCAAAATTTGTTCTGAACCATATTGCTGATATAGGTGTAGCCGTATAACTTTAAAGAGGCTTGTTTTATGGTTGAGATAAAGGTATGCATAATTGCTGTAGTTATGGGGAAGTTAAATATTGAAGCTTCTCAATTTCATGTTTGTATTTTCAAATTGATGAAAATAAGAAATGAAAAATTCAGGGACAGGGTTGGACTTTAAGTTGCTTCACTTTTCCTTTACTGCTTTGTTAACTGGTAACTTGATAAAATTACATATTTTGTCAGGTGGCTTGCCACAGGTCCTCTGCATTCTTTCAACAGCTGTTTGCTTGTTTGAAATAGAATGCTAAATTTTGATGGATATCTCAATGCACAGGCTAACAAATGTTCTACACTTTAAAGCAATCTTTGAAATTCTTTAAAAAATTAAATACTCAAGAATAAGAGCTGGCAAACTGCTTTTGGACAGATGTGCACAATCATAAAAATATATTACTCTATTCAAAGTTCAAGAAAGATATATGAAAAAGATTTGAAAACAAAACAGAAAATTTGTGTAGACCTCTGTAAATAAAACAACATTAATTAACAGCATACACTGAAGATGTATCAAAAATGTGCCCAGAGTGTATTTTATCTGAAGGTAATTATTTCTTGAAAGTTACTTTGACATTACTGTAATGCAAATGAGTATGGAAAGCTGCTTCTGCAACAAAGAGGCCAAAAGATTCTGCTTGTTGCTCTTCAAATGAAAAGTGTCTTTCTGATTAGAATTCTGCATAAACCTGAAGAATTTGCTTTGCTGTGTGACAAAGTGTGGTTATGTTTTACTAGAAGAAAGTGCAGTTTTATCTCAGATTTTTCAGGTGATTTGAAAAAAATAGGGGAAAATCCCCAACAGACAGAAGAATATTTGGTTAGTTATTAAAGTTGGTGTGGGGAGAGATGCACTGTAGGTTTTTATTTTTAATTTCACTGTTGCTTCCAGTGCATTTAAAATACAAAGAGCCAATGCACTGTATGGTTTTCATGTTATTTGATTGGCATAAACCTTAAAGCTCACAGTATGCATATTGGGAAGCAAAGGAGATAGAGGAGAAAGCAGCTTTGTGAGAACAAATGTGTCTTTTATGCTGCAGCTGTCAGGTGTAGTCTTTTTATAAATATGGGAGTGTACCAGAGAAATGTAAATTAAAAAAAAAAAAACCACCACCAGCAAGCAAAATATTCTGTGAATACGTTGTTCATTCATATAATATAGTAACTTTTGAAATACTGTGACAGGCAAGAAGATCATTTAAGCTTACATGTGTCATAGTCAAAGGACGCAATAAGGCTAAATGGCTAGACACGAGGAAGGTCTCTCTTGTGGGGGATTCTGGCCTGATCCAGGTTAATCAAAACAGCGGAAAGGAAGGAGACAATGTTGTATGCCTCGGGGTGGGGCAGGAAAAGAAAGTCAGAAGTTTCTCTTGGGGTGGTATTGGAGCTCAACACCTAAAATACTGTTAAGAGATCACCATGGCTTTTATAATTGTGTTCTTTCCATACCACATGTGACATTAAAGAGACTCCTTGTTTGGTGTAAACTAATTTCTTTTTTTCTATTAGAAATTTGTTTAGACTTTTTCTTTGATTGTTGCGTGCTAGTTTCCAAAGTTGTCTAGGAATCAGAATAAGGTCAATGACATTGGTGAATAGAAGGTTATACCCCTCTGCTCAGCATTTTAAAATAAATAATCAAGCATCCTTTTGCAGGCAACATGACCAGTACCTTAGCAATGGGACCAAAGAACAGACAGTCTTTAATTTGTACCCTCACAGAGCTGCAAAGTGGAATCAAGACAACTTTGTCTTCTAAAAATCATATACCTTGTGACTGCAATTAAGAATATTACTGAGGTCCAGACTGCCCTGAGGGCCATTGACAGATGTGGAGAACTATGATACAGTTTGCCTTAGCTGTCTGTCACCAGGGTATTGCTGTTAAGCTACAGGCGACACAGTTACTGGGAAAACACAAGTCCGTTGAGCGAGGGATGGGAAGTAAATATCTGAAAGAAAAAAAAAAAAAAAAAAGGTGTGTGATAGGTAGGGTGAAAGTTTGACTGTGCCACTTGAAATGAGTATTCTACTAAAATTGCAGGAACTAAGGAGCAGTGTGAGCAAGAAGAATTAGAGTTGTTCTTTAATAAGGTGGTTATGTTATACAACTTGAACTGTCAACATGGAATTACTTGGTTTCTTCTTTCTTTTACAAGAGTATGGGTTTATTACTAAAACATTTTATTTTTTTCATTTTCAGGCATCAACTTATCACCATATTCAAGAAATAATGGTACTGTTATTACGCACAGTGAACAGAACTGTTATTACAATGGGGCGAGATGATCCCTTAATTGTGAGTACTATTTTAATGTATTTTTAATGCTTTGAAAGTAATTTTACAGTTATACTGGAAAAAATGCAGATATGGTATTGGTGGAGTCCTTGCTTGTGGACTTTTTTTAGATCTAAAATAAGAGATCTAAAGCTTTATTCTTTTTGCTTTCAGCTGTGCCACTGTAGTGTCTTCTGAAGTGTAATTGAATACTGTGAGATTTGTGCATACCTTAAAAATACAAACACTAAATATAAAGTTAATTGCTGTTTGCAAAACAAAGAAAGTTTTACAAACCTGCTTAAAGGCCATAGTTTAACACATTGAAAATAGTGTTTCTACTAATCTGAAGTAGAAGTGTCTGAGTAAAACTAAACAAACAACCAAAACATTTTCTCCATGCTTTACTTTTTGCTGGGTTATAGTTGCTATGGAACAGCTGCCATTCCTGGTTCTGTTTCTGGAGGGGCAAGATAATGCCCTGTGTGCACAGGGAAAATGTCTGGGGATGTCCTGGTGTGGTGCACTCACCTAAGATTTTTGTTGAGATGTCATGAGATGTCATGATTGAGAGTTATGTTTAAGTACCAATGCCTCAATTTATTTGGATTTAAGTACATTTCATGAAGTACCTCTTGATTTAGACTACTTGTGAGAATGTCAGCCAGTTGTGTTCAGTGGGAATTATGGAAGTCACCCTGCAGACTGTGCACTTAAAGAAGATGCATATTTGTTGTTAGTCTTTAGAGATTTACATTATTCTGCAAAATCACGAGCAGCAGGTACTTGATTGTTTCTGCTACAAAAGGTACATCGTGAGTCTTTTAAAATGTACCATGTTTCCTTGTTCATTTCTGTTGGTAAACCAAAATATGTTTTAGATCATTGCCAGTTAGAGAATGCGTGTCTCCTAATGATCGATCTCCTAATTGAGTTTTTCAGTGGAGATAGTTGCCAATAGTTGCTTCAGACTGGTGGTAGATCAGCAAGTTTCAGAAATCATATGATTTTTATCAGAACTCCAGTGTGTTATTCTTCTGTGTGTAACCCTCTGGCATGGCCGCAACTGGAGAAGGTTTTGAATGAAGACCCATTTACCTTTCAGTTCTCTAGAATGGTTGGAAATGGTTTTTTACTTGCAAAGAAAACATCATATGAATGTCATGGATGATGTAATTAATATATTAAGGAGTATTTTTGGACACTATAAAAAGTAAAGGAAGAAGCAAAGTGCAACACTAGTAATTCTGCAAAAAAAAATCGTTATCATTAGAAAACATTAGGAAATACGGTGGTTACAATTAAATAAAATGGTCTGGAAAGTGTGGGTGTTTTTTTCTTCTTGGTGGTTTTTTTTTTTCCTTTCTCTCATCTACTGTAATTTGTTCAACTTTTTACCCAAAAAGATTAAATCCAGTGTAATTTCAAAATGCAGATGTCTGAATGCTAATAATGCTCATAAGCACCTATGCATATATGTATATTGGGCATTTTAGAAGTTTTTCAAAGCAGATTTCCAATAAATTACAGATTTTTCTAGAGCTGAGGTAAGATTTTTCAAGAGACTGGTCTTTTAAATGTGACATGTTCATAATGAACAAAATGGTCCTTTGCATTCAGAAAGAGCTGGCAAAATGTGCTCATTTTGTGCTCTGGGTACTACCTCCAGTTCACTCAGTTAATTTGCAGGTTTGCTTTGAAACTTCTTGAGAGAGGCAAACTTACTGAAAAGCTGAATGCTAAATTTTTTAAAAATAAAGGAGATAGGAATTACAGCCTTCTGCAGTATGCTTAGGTGAGCGGAAGTTGCTAAAAGTATGGTGAACTCTGCAAGTACAGCTGGGACATATGGAATAGATGCAGACAGACTGTGTAGCTGATATTATATGGATATGAGCGACACTTCAAATTGGTCTACATCTGTTATTTACTTCCAGAGGAACAGAAGGTTACGCTTTAGACTCTTAAATTTGTTACCATGTTTCTGAAAATTGCAAATATTTTTATTATTTTCTGCTGTGTAATCTTCTAGAATTTGAAAATTGTGTGAAAACCAATGCTAATACTGTGTTATACTAATTAAAAAAATGGTTACAATTTACAAGACCTGTAATTCCTTGCAAGTTTAATGCCTTGCACCTGATAGAGTGCTAGATTTTATTTACCTAAGTTTTTTTTGATTTCTGGCATGGATAAGCAGGTTAATTTTCATATTCAGGTGTCTTCACAATTGTCTAGCTTGTTGGCAGATAAGGATTTGAAAGGATTTTGGGTTACAGTTGCCTGTATCTTATCTTGCTGTGGTGCCATTTGAATCTAAGGGAAGGTGCTGCCTTGTGCTCAACTGGTAACAGCATGCAGTGAGCTTTGTTCATGTAATTACAGGTATGAAGCAGGCTCAGAAGGGCATAATCCCATCAGGAGAAGGTGTTAGTGATGGAAAAGTAATCTGGTTCTCTGCAACTACTGCAGAGAAGACTTAAATACAGATCCTGCCTTCACTGTGGTGTTTTGGAGGTTGAAGGCTTTAACGGCTGCTTGGTTGTTTTCACTATTAAAAAAAAAAAAAAAAAAGCCTTGACTGTCTGTAGTTGTAGAACTGCTTCTAAACTTGTAATAAGGAGGGAGAAGTATTATCTGAAATTGGCTATTGAAGCTTCTGTGAAGTCTGGGCTTGTAGTTAAACAGTGCTGTGATGCAGTGAAGGCCTACCACAGTAAAGCTAGAAGTAAAACATATGGAAGCATGTAGAATACAGAAGTACTTTGTTTTCAGTATTGGCTTGGTCAAGTAAACAAAAATATCATAAATCCATCATACACATTTTAAAGATTTCCATTGGTATTTCCAAACTTGATTTTGTTAACAGTATCAGTTTAGCATGAGGAAAAGACTGTAGTTATATTACACAGAAAAGGTTTTAGCCAATAATTATGTAAGATGTTGTACAAATAAAAACTTTGCTGAAAAGAAAAAAGCATGCTTTGTTAATCAAACCTACTCTAGATAGCATACTTCTGTAGAAAACAATTTCTTTGGGGAAATAATGATCAGAGAAACCATTTTGCAGAGCTGCTGTGGTTGGAGAACCTGATATATTCAAATATACACATGGTCTAGCTAAAAGTTACAGGGTTTTTTATTCAGTATTCAAACTAAGATCCTTTACCTAGAGAAGAAGCTGAATGATTCCATGAAAGACCTGTTTATTCATTACCCATTTGTTTTCCTTTTCCAAAGAATAATTGTTCACTTCCTTTATAATATAAATGTTGTTATTGATTCCTGAAACCTAAGAAAAATATCTCATTTTATTGCAAAAGATAACATCATATTTAAAGAACCTAGAAATTTTAAAAATGTACATTAGATAATACATTCCATTAGGAAGATGTTTTGCATCTAAGCTAGCATAATTGCTAAATATTGTGGCTTTTTTGAAAGAACTATAGTGCACCAAACTATAAAAAGCCCTACATGAACTGCTGTTACGTGACAGAGAGAAATCAGAATTTTATGCATACATTCTGAATTTTCAAAGAAAGTTAGGTTGACCCCATAAAACAGCAATTTCAAATACAGCAATTTTGGAATATGCCATATTCTGTGCAATGTTTTATAAATAGCATACTGCAGTTGTCATTTAAATGTCTTTCAGAGAAGCCTACAATCATTTGTATGCAAGGGCTGTCAAGCAGCTTTGGGTTTGGTGATGTTTTGTTGTTGGTTTGTGGGGGTTTTGTTGGTTTTTTAGAACATGCTTGTATATATTTCTAATGTTTATTTCCTACTCTGGGAGCTGGTTTTAGGCATTACACTGTGAGTTTCTAAATCAGAGAAATTTTTATAGCCAATACTATTTTCTTCTAGAAGTCTACCAATTTCTATTGCTTTTCCAGTCTTGACATAAATCACATAGTGTGTGTGTGATAATATTTTTATTTCCTATACAAATTAATAATTAATTACTAAAATATTTTTAAATATTTAACAATAAAACAAAAAATGATTATTATATTTTCACATAGCTTAGATTCTCCAACTATGTGTTTCAAGTTTATTAAATTGTAGGGTTTTTGTGTTGCTAGGATATACAAATTTCTGTTAAATCTAAACAAAACATACAGCAACTAAGCAGCCTTACCTTCTCGCTGTGGCTGATGCTTACCATGACTGACACTTTTCCTACTGTTGCCTTATAATGTAACGAATAGTCTTTTGCCCTAATGTTGTCTTTAATTTTTTTCAAGTCTGTTGTGTGTGACCTACCGTGGAGAAGACTGGGTGTCTTCTCTCATTAAGTAGGTGCAGTTTTATGTGTTTTTATTGTGAAACTATGACGCTTACACTTTTGTAGGAATAATTTACTTCTGGCATACTTTTACTTTATTTTCTCTTAAACTATTGCATGGGGTTTGTTCGTGGTAGTCAGAGCCTCTGCAAGAAAAATGAGGGAGTTCTGTGTTTCAGATAAGCCATTTGTTTGGACCCTAAATACATATTTTAGAACTTGTCTGGCTATTGCCACTACTGCTGACTCAAAAAAAAATTTTTGTGCTGAAACAGGGAACTCTAGGAGCAACCTTTCTGAAGGACACTGCTTTAGCAGCACTGTAATTTCATATTTTCTTTCAAGAAAATCAGATGTCTTAGTGGTGAATTTGAAAACACGGAACAGAATGTAGGCTGAAAGACAAGCAAATGTTCTTAAATTGCAGCATTGGGAGCCGAAGGCTGGCTGGCCTAGGTACCTGAAGTGTTTCCCTACTGCTGTGTGTGCATATGTTAAAAAGAGAATTTCATATCCATATATGGATAACATATACTTTAGCGATTGAGAGTCAACTGAAAAATAACCAACAGGAATATGGAGACCAAAGGCTCATTTTGACTGGGAGATTAAGGATTAAAAATTGTTTACACTTCTGAATTCCATCAAGATCAGACATGAAAATATAGATCCTGTAACTATTTAAATCAGTATATTTGAGTTTTTCGGAGGTACTGATGTTTGTTCAGGTCATAAGAAAGGCTTAAAGCCTTACAACCATCTTTGGTTGGACTTCCTTAAACTAAGTAGAGATATTTCTTCTTGCATAGTTTTACTGACCCCAGGAATTGACTGGTGTTGTGTTGTGAACCAAAATACTGTGGTTTGTTTAAACTGAGTAATCTGGATCCTTTAAAAATATATTGAAAGCACCATATTCATTATGTATGCAAAACCAAAGTCAGGCAGCTTAAAATGAGCTTTTTTGTGCTTCTTAACAAAAAGAAAGACACAAAATATTGTTTTGATATAATAACAGATTACTGAAAATCACTTCACTACAGAAAAAAACCTGTCCTGGTTTTGCTAGTTAAGCCTGTTGGTGTTGATAGTTATTATACCTTTGCCACAGAGGATATTAAAATGTTACTTTAATAAACAAGAAACATTTACACACTAACAAATCCTTCATAATATCAATTATAGACACTAATGCAAGATAGGAATGCTGTTGGCATACCAGCATAAGCAGTATTTAAGTCTAATATAATGACGTGTTCTGATGTAATAATGTCTTACCTTTGTTATACCCACAAATTATTATTGAAGAGCTTTTCTGTCTCACTAAATACATCCTTTTTGCTAGTAAAAATTTATATAAGGCTTTTCTTCTGACAAGCCTCTAAAATAATGATAATTTTATGTCTGTCATTTCCATACTGACTGAACACGGAAATGTTTTTTTAAAACTATCTGTCCTTTAGAATTTGGATAAATTAACCCATGTCACATAGCATAATCTCTTCTAAATGAAGACTAGTTTTATCAAAAAACTTAATTCTTCCAGACAAAATTCTGTGCAAAACATTTTTAATGTGTTTTCAAATGTGTGATTAACCCTAAGAATTCAAGGAACACAGGTGTACAAAAAGTGTACAGATATTTTTAACTAACATTGCACAATTAATACAATATGATTTAGAAAAATAAGATCCAGGGGTTGATCTACAGAATACTCTGGCACCATTTCAACTGATTAACCAGAGTAACTTCTAAGAAAAGGTCTGCAATACATTCCACTAAATATAAAATACATTATTTGGGCCTTACAGTGTGCCCTTTATACTCACTTTGGAAAACCTTTTCCCTTCTACCCCCCATATGAAAGCTGACCACATTTTCATGAGTGAAATAGCAGTATAATGAACCCTAAATTAGGGTGCATTGGCATACCCTGTGCTAGCTGGGAACTCACTATTTTTGAAGGAAAGAAATAGCTGCATTGCCACCAGATAAATTTTTTTCAGCATATATATCTGTTTATATAATACAGATAAGTTCATTAAATACTATTTGTTTTGGTTATCAGTTTTTTGTTGTGTATCAACTTTTATCTTAAGGCCAAAAAATCACATCTTGGGATATTTTTGTATAGTGATACAGCTCTTAAATGTACAAATTAGGCAAGTAGTTTAGCAAGACAGTAGCCAAAGTGTTTGTTGCCCTCTATTCAGCAACTGTGTGCTGACATCTGAGGTATTGTGTCCAGTTTTAGGCTTCTGGGTAGGTGAAAGACGTTGGCTTACTGGAGGGAGACCATCAAGATGACTGTGGGCTGCAGCACAGAACATGTGAAGAGAGGCAGAAAAAATTGGATTTGTTCAGTCTTTAAGAAGTGAAGGCTTAGGAACAAGGTCTTATTATCTGTCTAATTCTTCTTGAAGGTGTTTTTGGGTAGGGCAAGATATAATGGACACACGTTAAAACAGAAAATTCAGATTAGATGTTAGGAAAAAAAATGGTAACAGCTTGCCCCAAGAAGTTATGGATTCTTGTCTTTGGAGATACTCCGAACTCACATTCACCTAACTGGACCTTGCTTGAGCAGGGGGTTAAGACTAAAATTACTGATCCTCTCTTGTTGTACTATGATTCATTTCAGAGAAGTCTGTTAAATGGCTGAAACTTCTAAATGGTTGCTTTTTAAATTGAACCAGTACAAGGACAGAGAAAACTTAACCTGACATTCCTTCATTCCTTTTTTCTCGTTAAATATTAAAGACAGCAACAAAAGCATTTCAGTGGGGATGTGAAATAAGTGTAATTGTCTCCTTTGAGAAGAGATTTGTTTGAACCATGTAGATTCCCCTGGATTTGTCCTTGATTGTGTGAGTTGTTTAAAGATCACCAAAGTTCTTTCATGTTGCTTAAAATAGGAAATGAAGACTGTGTGACAACTTTAGCTTTGTCTACCATTGTTTTATAAAGCAGAGATTTAAACCTTGTTATTTTTGGAAAGTTGGAAAAAAAAAAAAAAAGTCTTTTCAAAGCATATGAAAATGTCCTTGGAAAAAATGAGAAAGATTCCTTTTGAAGGAAACAATTTCTTTTTGAAAATAGTATCTTCATGTGCCTTTATGCAGTGAGATGATTTCAGTAAATTAAATTCTTTTGATTTTTCAGATACTCTAATTAAACAATCTTTAGTTTTATGATTTTGTAATACCACATTTTCAGGTGTGTGGTCTCCAACCTCTTTGTGTTCCAGTGTCTTTTGAAATGTAAAAGGATCCAGAAGGAAATCAAATCCACCAGAAGCATTTTCTTTTCACCTTTTTTGATTTTCTTCTTAACTCCTTTTTCTCGGGAGCTGGATAATCAGATGGTAGCTTCTGAGGTGAAGCTGAAGCTGGATTTTGCTCTGCATGATCCAGTGTTTCCAAAATCTGATGAAATCTTCCTTCTTGTTGTCTGAAGTCGTATTCTACACTATGGAAAAACGAAGAGATTTAAGCTAGTAAGTGAGAAATTTCTTAATGTGGAAAGGATGCTTACCTCATTAGAATAATTTGTCATTGGAGCTTGGTTAAAACACAAAGGTTGCTGCTTTGAAAAAAAGTTAACCTTTTAATCTTTTCTGAGGGAAATTTTTTTCTTAATGTAAGTTAAGAACTCCAGAAATGTGGCCAAAACAATGGGACAAAAATTAAGGAGAAAAAATGAAAATGTGCTAGGATGACCTTTCAATGCATCTTACTCAATGGTCAGATTTTATACTCAGTCATACGCTTGGCACGAAATCAAAACTCTCACGTGCTTAACTTTGTTAAATGTGAATGCTTCCCACTAGGAGACTGGCTAGGACCAAAAATATATGAAATTAAGCAAGTCTGTAAGTCTTTCAGATAAGTGGTATTAGTTAACAGGAAAGCAGAATGTAACTCATTTTCTCTATGGAAGCCCATAATTATTATTGAAGTCAAATAAGAGCCAAGACATTAATTAGGTAAGAGCAGATATGTGCAGAAATAAGGTTCAAAAGAATTGATGTGGACAGTGATTAAGTAGTCTGATGCAACCAGTACAGTTAAACAAAAACAAGAAAAAAAAATTGACAAGGATGCAATGCTCTATGGTTTTTCTTCATTTCAGCCATCTTTTCTGGGCAGGAGTTCGGGAGTTGTATCGGCTATGTCTGCTGTGGAGGGTTTAGCAGGCAGAGGGGAGAGTAGAAAGGAACTGGTTGTATTTTCCATAATGCAAGCTTTTTGGGAGGAAAAAGGAATCATCAGAGAGGTGCTGAGATGGCACATAAAGACCCTGAACCTGATTTGGGCACTGAGAAGAAGAAATCTGTAAAATTAGTAAATATGTATATTTTTAAACACTATTAACTGTGAGTATCTGTATGTATACAGAAATCTGTAAACATTGTTGAAGGATATCTTAAAATTAACTAGAAGCTTTTTTTTCCATGTAATAGATTTTTGGGGGTTTTTTTATGAAATAAAATTACTCAGCTGGCAAAAAAAAAAAATAGGGTTATTCTAATGTAGAATAACTGGAGAGGGATCTCTGGATAAGGAGCAATACATAAGAAATATAAAAGTTATATAAATGACACATTTGACCAGTGTGTCTCAAACGTGAGTTGCCTGCTAAAACAGCAACTTAATACTTTTCAGTAGTCACAGATCACACGTGTTGGAGAAAGAAATGTTTGCTTTATACTATATGTAAGGATAACATCTACTCATGTCCTTTTTTTCTTCCCATCTTTAAAATTTCTAATTTAATGCTGGAGAGATCATCTCTAGAGGCAAGAGTTCAAGTCATTCTTCGTTTAATACTGTCCCTTATACATGGAGATAACTTTTCAGTTGCTACTTGCATTTGTTTATTATAATACAAACATTTGTCTTACAGGATCTAGATTGAAAGTCCCAAGTCATCTCACATAAACCTGCTGGATAGTTAGTAAAGCTAAACTTAGAGCTACTATAGACCTGGTCACTGTTAGACTGAAAAACTCTCTATTACTGTACCAATCAATGTAATCCACGCTGGGATTGATGTGAGATTAGTACATTGTTTGACCCAGGCACTGCTTAAAATGCACATGATAAAGATGGTTCAGTGACAGTAACCTCACATTCTGCTTGGACAGTGTTTGAATCACTAATAAGTTAGTTTCTTGAAGCGCAGGAAAGCAGGGAGCAGGATTAATCACTTGATTCTATAATTAATAACAGCGATACTATGTTAATGGAAAATGATACTTACGTGCACCTTTTAGGCTACATAAAACACAGGAATTGCATGGATTTGTCTAGAGTAACACCTGATAATTATTACTTTCAGAATATTGTCGAATATGTTATGAACTTCAAATATTAGTTACTCAGAATGCTTTTTTTCATAACCACATTTGTGGAACGTGTCTGTAAAGTGAAAACTATTGTGTCCTTGCTCTCTCCTGTTTTGTCACTTAAAAGTAGAAACTTTTCAGAGGAACTGTGTTCTGTTGTGTGTATTCTACTAATCGTTGCACTGTAAGTTCCAGGCACATTATAAACCACCTAGTAAATCAAAAAGGCACATTGGTGTTTTTTTAATTCCTCATTCTTTCTTTCAAATACTTGTGCTTGTTGCTCAGGATCTTCCCTATACTGAAACTGTGTAAACTAAAAATGCAGGGTAGGCGTCATAGTTAATTTTTCTGAAGAGAGGAGGCATCCCGTGATAAAGGGTTGTTTGTACATAAATTCTAGAGAGTGACCTCTGTTCTTGTATGGTCCAATAAAAACGTACAGAGACTGTTTGTCCGGAGACAATGACCAAGTAAAGACAATTTTTTTTGTCTTGGGTCTTCCTTTTTGCACAGAAGCAGTCTATGCTCTTAGACAGGTCATGTAACTTCCGGGGGTATTGAATGGACTCTGGAAAGCACTAACAACTTTGTCTCAGAGGAGATGTGGTGTTTAATTTGTGACATGTCAATTACTTTGAGTTTCATTACCAGAGGTTTAGGACATGAGTACTCAGCTGAGTTGTATGTGGAACAATAGGTTCCAATGCTGTGACCAACCCTGACTTTACCTAACTACCTTGTTAAGCTTTTTAATAAATTTGGCTCATGTAGCAAATGCAGAGTAAAAAACACTTCCATGTGGATATAGTCTATTCATTATACCCATAAAAAAATTAAAGACATAATGGTTACAAACAGCTGAAGCTAATGGACTACTATATTCTTTGAAATAAAGAAAAAGTTTTCAACCTACAAGAGAAATTCTGTTATCCTATATTTTTGTAAATATAATCAAGTAACTGAAGGTGTGTGTTTTCTGCCTCATAGCTGAGGCTGCAGAGGTTAGATAATGTGTTTGTAAATTGGTGCAAGCCCTACAAAATCCCTTGCCAGGTGGACAACTTACATGTGCAGTGTAGCCAAGACTTTGTACCTGCTAGCTTTTTGGTTAATGGCTGGCAAGCCAGACTCTTACATTGTGTTTGCATAGGCATAGCATTTGAAACATGTGCAGCTTCTGGAATACAGTACTATGAAGTTTCTCGATCATAAGAGTTCAACATAAACTGCAGTTTAAATTTGGATTAAGTTACACAAAAATTGAACTTTCTCAAAATAGTAACAAATAAACATTTATTGATGTGGGACGTGTGGGAGTTTTGGGTTTGTTTTCCATGTAAACATGAACTGTAGCTATAGCTTACTTGCATTTGGAGAGTTAAGTGTTTATCTTTTCCAAGATCTACACCTATTACAGAAACCCTAGCTTTTAAAATATAACACACAAAGGGAGCTTCATCATCAGAAATGGCACCAAAGGTTTTTGAAGCATGCTAGCAATAATAATGCTGTGAAAGATTAGTGGGAAATTTCTATTTTGAATCTCAGAAGTACAGTACCTCTTTCAAATAACACCAATATTAGTTGTTTTCTATGTGGGAAAACAAACCAACCACCTCACACGTCTCAGTTGGTCTTTTGTTAAAAACTGGATTTATGATTATTGAGACCTTTTATAGCTGTGAGCAAAACATTGTATTGTACATTTGTGAGAGATACAGACAAAACAAAATTGTGTGAAGAAGTACCTGTATATGATACATGCTGTGTTCTGACAGGTGCTGCAGTTGTTGAGGTCTTGACCGGTGTGATAGAAGTTACGCCTGTAACAGACAGTAGTGAATGTAACGTGTATTTATTTAACAGATCTCTGAATCTTTCGTGAATAAAACTAATTCTGTTCACCACTTCTATTATCCTTACTACAAAGTCTAGTGTCAAATTTTTTTAAAATTAGAAGATTGCTTTAAAAAACCCAAACCCTATGTTGATTGATGTTTTCATCTTGTCTTGCAGCCTTCCCATCTCATGCTGTTAAGATTCTGGTTGTGTTGGTTCTTGCATGAGTATTTGTTATGCAAACATTTAGGCATGTGACTGGTACTTAAATTTTAAAGTATGTGAATATCCATGCTTTTGGTGAATCAATCTGGTCTCTACCCCATGATTTCCATTCTTTCCCCTTTTCATGTTTCCTCACTTGAATATAAACAAGTCAGGTTTTTACTGCTGATAGTTTACAAATTTGGAGTGCTGAGAAAACAAGAAAAGTGACTTTTCTAATTAACATCAGCTAGAGTTGAATTATTTTTATAACAGAGGAGAGATGTGCATTAGAAACAGTTTGAGGTTAGTGGCTCATTACATCTGAAGGATGCATAACACTAATATTTAAGGCATTTTATTTGAATTAGGGAAGTTAATTTTGTACCAATATAATTTTCTGATTGCTTTTGGAATTCAAGTGGAGGTTCTTCACATGTGGTGTTGCGCTACCTCCACGAGTATTTGGAATGTTCAGTTTTACTGCTAGATGATTCTAGCAAGATGGATTGAAGCTTATAATTAAATCTCAGTGTGAAACTTAAAATTTATTTGGCAAAATTTTTGTTTTCAGCCATGTGGTGACTGAACAGACATGGACTATAAATATTGCTGTATAATCTGACTGTGCTTCACTGCGAGTTACTCTTTGTAATGGTCAGGTTTGCAAACATAATTGAAACTTGTCCACTCTGTCATACATAACTACGTGCAGGGGAGAAAATGTGGGTATTTTGTTCTGTAATTTTGTAAAGAACCATAGTGGGGTAATAGTGGTATGAAATATATTATAGACAAGTGACTGCTAAAACTTGATACATACTTGGATTTCCACTCCCTCCCCTTGGATCTTGCTTGTAAACCAAAATTTTGTGGTTCGGTGTTTCATAAATGTTTTTGCATTTTTGTTATCAGTATGTCTACGTGGATTTTTTTTGTGCTGTGTCTAGGCTATTACAAAGTTAGTGTTAGAAAATCATGTGAGCTTTTTGGATAGAGAAAAATTACTAAGAATAACCCTCTGAGAGAGGATAGTTGGAGCTGAATTATATGGAAAACACGTTACATGGACTAAAATTATATGTGGGCACAGTGGAAAGTAACAGAAGTCTTTTTGTGCTAACAGCCAGATGGACATTATTGGTTAATGTTTCCAGATTAAAAAGGCAATCTGTACAGAGTGAAATTACAGGTTAACTTGACTTATTTTAGTTTTTAAAATGAGTTTAAATTCATGTCTGGAGTGTGAGTTGGAGAATTATTCATCAGTAATGCAAGAAGGTAATTTCAATTCCCACATAAAATACTTTGAGAAAGAAAGAATTCTTCAAAATAGGTTTAATTTTCAAGTTTTAAGAAAATTAGGATATGTAAAATTGTGGCTTCAGTTGTATCCTGAGAGTTTCTGCACAGCCACACAAACCATTCCTGTCCACAAGGGAACAAGTGCAAAGGCCTAGTGCTGCGTTGTGTGAGCAAGTCAGTATCATGCTCTGTGCTATTTCTGGCTGGTTGAACCTGCACAAAAATCTCAAGGCAGCCCTCTTTCTGTGGTGTTTGCAGAGTTTTTGGAAATGTGGCAGATTATCAGATTTATTCCTTAACTGTAGTCAGTAAACGCTATTGATACACATGATGTGATTTTAAAATTAAGGATGTAGTTTTACACACAAACCAGCTGCACATAAATGATTATTCTAGCTGCCTACCTGTGCTTAGTATAAAAGTAAATATATTGTAACATAGACTTTCTGATGTTTTAGATTTTAAAAAATCAAGTTGAATGGAACCTGTATTCTCTTGATATTTTTGAAAGATTTATTTATGGGTTTTTTTGAAGACGAAAAATTATTTGATGGATATACTTACTACGTTACCACAGACTGGTCAGGATTGGAAGGGACCTCTGGAGATCACCTAGTCCAACCCCCTGCTAAAGCTGGGTCTGCTAGAGCAGGTTGCACAGAATGGCATCCAAGGAGGTTTTAAATGTTACCCAAGAAGGAGTCTCCACACTTAGTATAAGTAGGAGCTGCTCTTAATTTTTTGGAAATTATTATAAGGATAGTCTAAAACCTGTTTAGAAATACTTAAAATTCTATTGTAACCTTGTCCTACAAAGGTGTGCAATCCTTAAACATTAGTTGCATTTATTGTATTATTCTTATTATAAATAATGCAGAAATAATTTGCATAAATAAGTTACATAATGCTTTCGGCCTTGGCAAATAGTTACTATTAAAGAATACTAAAAGACAGGTCATGCATTCTTATGATAGTGCAGAAAGCAGTCATTCCAAAATCTGAGATTCTGAAGTGAGTTCTTGCTAACAGGATTCACGGGCTCTATGTTCGTATTTTCAATCCCTTCTAAGCACCGACCTTCCGCTCTTGTGAAATCTGCCTGACATATTGAAGCTCTTGAAGTCTACCTGGTGTTGCGCCTTTTCATATTCTTCAGGCATTCCCTTTAAGCAGCGATGTTGTTTGTGACATTATGAAATGTAACTTACAATGTGGTCCCCAAATGTTTGCAGATACTGTGCTTTAGCCACTAATCCTTTTACTTGCTTATGAAGGCAGTAATAATTTATTGAACAGGAGCACGTTTTTGCTGATACAAACTCTTTCAGCAGTAGGACTGCTTTGGCAATAAATGCATATCTGACTTTGCTAGTAAGAGCTGGTTGGGTTGCTATTACACTACGTTGGTTCATTAAAGTGTTGGGGTTTGTTGTTAATAATGCATGCAGACTTTAGCTAGATGGAGACTGCCAGCTCTTGGGTGTCAGTGACTTTGTACCTGACACACCAAATCGAAATAAAAAAGGGAGTTAATAAACTGTCACACTGGGTTTAGTAAAGGCAGTGTCAGCTAAAGTCAGGTGATAGACTTGCTTCTCTACTGAGGCCCAAGTACCAGAAAAAGGGTATAAGATACCATTTTTGCAAACTCATCTTTAAATATCACAGGAAAGATTCTTTCAGTAGCAAAGGTTAAAAGAATGCTAACATCTAATTCATACTTCTGATGGATTATTAATATTAAAATGCACCATACCCTTCACTGAGGGCTCGGGATTTTTCCAGGTCTTGGATTACATTCAAAAGGACTTTAATCTTCTCCTGGTTCGATTGCAAGGATTCCTCTACAGACTGCAGCCTGCCTTGTAGGGCACAGAGTTCATCATGTGCCAAATGAATTTGATTTATTTTGCTAATCTCTTTGTTGATTTGTGGTTTTATTTCATTCCTTGGCAGATAAGACTTTATGTGAAATCCTTCTAAACAGCTGTTACACTGGGAAACATCTGACTGGGTAGAATTTCTCTCGATTTCAGTATTACATGACAGAGTAGATTTTGATGCATTACTGCTGGTCAATGACATTATTGTGTGATCATCATTTGTTAATGTTACACAGCTGGAATCTGTTTTGTGCTCTCCTGCCTGTTGATAGTCTCTGAGGAAACGAGATGAACTGTGATTTGATGGAGGTGATAATGGAGTAGTTTCCTTACTGCTAGCATCTTTGCTGGCTACAAGCGGCTCAGAATCACTTTTATCTGCTTCACAAGAGTCAGAATGAGGATTACATTCACTGCAGTTAGTAGAATTGCTTAGGCAAGGGTATGCTTTTTCAGAATTAGATGACAGCATGCCGTTTTCATTATTTTCATTGCTATTTATGACAGTAGCAGAATGCAGTGAATTATTTAAATTCATGGTTGTGTCTGGAGCATCAGTGGAAACGTTGCCGTCTTTTGGGAAACTCATGTGTATGTATTCAGGCACCTGTGTAGAAACAGTTGTCTTCTCTGAGACTGAGAAATCATCTGAGTAGATAGGTCCATTGTTTTGTGCTTTTAATGGTCTTTGACTTAACTGACCATCCACTTCGCTATTCCTAAATCCATCTTCCAAATGATTAGTTATTCTTAAGTAACAGAGATCTGAAGACATAATGTCTTTTTCAGAAAGGCTGCCATTTACTTGGATAGAATTTGCAGGCTCACTTGGCATTTCTGTTAATGATTTGCTTACAGTCAGTTTTTTCTTCTTAAAAATGGGGAAGTGTTTCCTGAGGCTAGGAGATGTTTGTACAGCAATATTCCGAAGCCCCTTCTGAGCCCTGGGAAAAGATGGAGATGGATGTAGCAAAGCACTGTGATCCCTAAATATTTTGGGTTTTCCAGTTATGAATGCTATATCTTGGGCAGGATCAGCATCCAGTTCTGTCTTTGCGTTCACACCATCATCCTTGAATCGAACTTGCTGAGATTTGGTCCTGCGGTGGTGTGGCTGTCTCATAAAATCAGCTGAATCCAAACTGTTCCTTTTCAATAGCACTGGGCGCATTTTCATGCTTTGCTGGGCCATTGAATCACCATTTAAACTCTGTAAGTAACATGTTTCTTTATGACCCATTTCATTTGTCATTTGAACTCTATATTAAGATTGTTCCTAAGATACAAACAAACACCTTACTCCTGAAGAATCAAAGCTTTTCATTCTTCTTATTGTTATTATGTATACTTTTAACAGACATACTCTCTTTAGGGATGCTCCTTCAAATTGAATTGCTGATTAGACCAAATGCGAAGATAACAAAATATCACATTTAAGGAAAGACTTTTGTAGCTAGGGAATGCAGGAATCCTTGTGTTTTGAAGGTAACACGATACCTGTATTACAAAACTGCAACAGGCTGTTATGCTTACAGTTAACTAATTTAAAGGGAACACTGAGTCTGTGGCTTTCCTGATGGCTCTTAATTTGACAGTCAGCTCTTCATTAGTGATTCAGGTTCTCTTAAAATGGATCAGTCACATATGTTTTACTTGCATGTTGTCTAAACAACAAGCATTATAACTTTTGGAAGCATTCTCATTTCTGACGCATAGTTTTGCTGGTAGAATATATCTATTATTACCAAACTGAATTGCTTTCTTTAGAGACAGTTTTTCATCTTCAGCCATCTTTGTAATGTTGCAAATGAAACTAATCTTCCCAAACAGTTAAGCAAAATGTCACCACTTCTGACCAGGTGAAAAAACACCATCCAGTGGGTTTCAGTGAGAGAAGTGATTGATGTGTAGCTGTTAGTTCATGCAAATACAAGGCCAGCCATATCCAAGGGACTGTTTCTTTTGGGGAAGTTCTGTAAGTACTTTGGCATCAGCAGAGTAGTCCAGACTGAATAACCAGCAAATGCAGAATAACAGGATAATGTTTCCTGCAAGTAAAAAGACAACAGTTGTAGATGAACAAACTGCCAGACAAGGTCATTTTCTTCTGCTGTCTCCTAAGCAACTTTTCATCTCTAGTTGTTCTCTAACCATGGCAGTGAGATACTTGTATAGAAACTGAAAAAATGTTTTACAATTTGGAAGTGCCTAATGTTTTCTTCATATGAAATACAGAACACCAAATATGGATATAAAATATTCAGAGTACTTTTCCCTTTGTGATCAGTACTCATGTGCAGGCCTCAATCTGGTCCCAAAATATAGATCTTAAAACTTAAATATTCATATTTAAAAATGACTATTAAATCTTGTAATGGATGAAATGTCAAAAAAATGAACAATACAATTGTAAGTTCTTAAATTGGAGGCAAGTTGGGGTTCGAACAAAACTAAAAATTTTTTTAAGTGTTCAGATTTGAGTACAACTCTTGGTCAAGGAAAAATAAATTTATTTTGGAATGTGATTAATGCAAATAGAACCTTTTCTGGGGAGATGAAATCTCTTTCCCCTGTAATAGCAATTATTTGGGAATCAAGACTGAAATTGGCTACACATATGTGTAGTGTTCTACTCGGTTTGCATTCAGGAGACTGGCCTGTAAAGCTCTTATTTGTCACATTTGTCCAGAGCTCATAATGAAAAAATAAGTATTAGACACTTTGAGTGACCATGATAACTTAGATTTCTGAAAAACAATTAGGACAATAATATAGTCATAATGACTATGGATTGCATTAGGAAGATTGAAAGAAAGTATGAGAACATATTTTCTTATGGAGCCAGTGGTTATCACAATTTTACTTGTAAGTATTTTAGTCTTTATCAAATGTAGTATAACCACTGATCTGTTTTTTGTACTCCAAAAAATAAGTCTTCGACCAGTTTGTCACAGCTGGCACTTCAATTATGTTTATCACAGTTTTTGTCACAGAGACAGGTTATTCATAGGTTAAAGTGTAATGAGCATTGACTGCTTTCAAGTTCTTTATATTTATTCTATAAAAATAGTTTTATTGGTGAAATTTGAAGTGCTAATGAATTGTCACTCCACATGCTGATTATGGATGCATCGCCTGCATTGACTACCAGGATGGGTCTTCATAGGTTTGTGCTCAAGTGTACACATGGATGATTCCCTGAAGCTAGACAGTCATAGCCAGGCTGTTTAATGGTACATTTTACTAACTGAAGGGTTGTGCGATATTGTGTCCTCTTTCTGGAATATGAATCCATGTGCTATGATGTATTGGCCGGTGGCATGGCAGGGTATGGGAAAGGCATGAAACAATACATTGTTAATGAACATGTGATGTACTAGAGCTGCAGTAAGAAAATATAGAGGCAGTAAACATGCAAATGAAGTCTTACACTTCACCCATGTCAGTAGACAACTAAACACATGACTAGCAGTCACATAGGCCAAGGCTAATATTATTGCTTCAGTATTTATATGTCAAAATATAAGTTACCATAATAGAATTTTCTTGGCAACCTTTGCTACAAATTTGGATTCGTTATGGCTTCCTGAAAAAATAACATGTAGATGAGTCTGTTGTATATAGTTTGTTCAAATTGTCTATGCATTTTAGCTAGGACTTGTAACTCCAGATGTCTACAGTGTTAAGAATGGTTTTGCTGTTTCTTACCCGAATAATCTGTGTGATAGAGTCCTGACAAATGTTAATTCTCCTACCCAAGTAATTTCAGAATAGTTTGAGCCAGAATTCAGTATATGCAATGACTAGTAGCAGACTTTAAGTCCTGAATTTCAAAACCCACTCATCAGATGTACCTGTATGTAAAATAACTTTCCTGTATTTTTAATAAATTATGCTAAATCTGACACTAGCTGCTAGAACAGAATAGGGATAAAAGGATAAATTTATGCAAAGTGTGGGAAACATTCTATGGGATTTTTAATAATGCAACCTAGTTTGCTTTTAGGATTACAGTAATTTTTAAGACTGGGGCTAAATTTCCAGCATAGTGTTAATTTAATATTAATCCTGTTCCCTGATAATTCACTGGTGGTTTCATTACCCTTATTACTTTCATTATCTTAGTGTACCTTTTATTTAAGCATTGCACAAATGTTACCATATTAAATTTACAGGAATTGATGAGATGGGTGCAGTGGGAAAAATCTTGTTACGAAATACAGCAAACTGTTCTGTAGCTTCATGTAACATTTAAGCAATGTAATATAATTTAAGCAAAGTAATAACGCAATATTATTTTATTATTAAGTTCTAGAAGAAAATGATGGTTGGGTGATTTCACCGCAGAGAGAAAGGTTGCATACAATATCGAGGAAACAAATACATACATTAATGCCAAACTTTACTTTCATGATATGCTAGCATTAAGTAGCTTAAATCACTGTTCTGCTTGTTCACTAGAAACAAATATACACAATAAACAAGTCAAACACTTTCTGCAAATAAAGTTCCGGTGCCAAGTTCTGAATTCTCACTTCATCCACTAATTATGGAGGCTTTTTACAGTTTTGTTTGGCAATTTATCCAAATATTGCAGTAGCTTTTTCCACTTCCCATCACAGCTGCTGTGCTCCAGGCGGATGGGCTACTTTAAAAGTAATACTTGCCCAATTAAATTCACAAAGAAACTTAATACTCTGTGTTTCAAATACAAGTCAAAAGCCCTTAAGGGTTTTAGGAGGGCTCTCTACTTTGGCTGTAGAGGCATGTGAGCTAGATTCTTGCATTCTTAATTTGCAAATTGCTATTTTGATTCTGTGTAATTTTTAGCTAACTTGATATCCACAAGTCTGGGGTTCATATGAATTGTTGTAATGAAAGTTTTGATGCTGTTATTTATATTGGATTGAGCTGAAATAAAAATTACATAGATAGGAATTCTCAAATATTTAGATTGAAACCCCAAACTAATGAATTTCAGTGGGCTGCAAGTGCCTGTGTTTAGATTAACAAATCAGTGCAACCTTGCCCATTACTAAGTTTAAATAATAATATCCCTTGCCCAGAATATAATTCCTCCCTCTCTTCTGGCACAGTAATTTACAGGTCTTTTTTTGCTCATTATTTCACTTTGACTGAAGTATGAAACATTCTAAGGATCTATTTCATAGAAATGCTTTCAATATATTAATTTAACTTCTGTCACTCATAACAAAAAGCATATGTCATTTTTAAATTTATATCTTGTAATAACAACAGTTTTAGTAGGAGAAATCTATTGGGCTTTAATGTCTGTCAGGGTTCCATGATCTCACATCCAACTATCCAGCCTCTTCCTCATCCCTTCCTCGGGCAGCTCCTTCTCAGTCCCAAGGAAATACCTCTTGCTTTGGTGGTTTTGCTTAATTAACACTGTGGATTTGTCCCAATCTTTTCATTCACTGCTTTTTGAAGCAAGTGGCCTATTAGGCGCCTGGTGGGTGTGGGGATTTTTTGTTTGTTTGTTTGTTTTCATTTAATTCTTATGCTGTGAAAGCAGATTTTAATTTTGTAATCCACCACCACCACCACCACCCCCACCCCCCGCATGCTTTGCATGCACAGTTTTTCACAGTGACAGTTACTCTCCAGTGTGAACTTATTTTAGCTCCAGTGCAATTGTATTCCAGGTGTAGTAAGTGAATTGCCTGGAAAAGACGAACATGCAAAGCCTTCCGCCTCAAACACCAATCAAACTGGTTTTCAAGCCTCAAGATTACATTTTTTAATTCTTGGAAATGCACACACAATTTAGTTAGCAAGCCAGGCAGAGGAAATTTGAGCACAAGAGAGAGTTATATTTTTTAACAATTTTTTTCCATCTTTCCTTCCTTTGCCGCCTTGATTTCTTGAGGAGTGTCAAACATATTTTTGGTTTATGTTTCAGTTTAATGAGTGAAGCTTGTAGGTAGGGGAGTGCAACTGGTAAGGATAACTGAAGATTATGAGAAATTACTTGAAAAAGCATATAGCAAAAGGCAGTGGGGATTTTGGAAGAGTGTGAATGTGCGGCTGTAGTGGTTTTGGGTTTTTCAACAGTGTTTGGAAAACAATATTAGACATGGTTTTCAAATTCATTCATGTGAAGTTTGACACCTTAATTTTCTGTTTTAGTAGTTTGCTCAAAGGAAAGCAGTATTTTTCCTTGTCGTGAAATTGTGCCATATATTTGCAGTATTTTGCTTTTCTTTTATGCATGTTAAAGCAGTATTTTTTTGAAAAACAAGTTTGGACAGACCCTCTTTGATAAAGTCACTAGGCTAAAATGATTTTGTGGGGACTTTCACCAGGAAGACGATTACTATAATTTACCTTGTAGTACTTTTGAGTATCAGCACTTTAAATTTCCTGATTCACTCTAAATTTTTGCTGCTTCCTGATGATCTATCTACCCAAGGTTAAACAGCAGATAAATTCAAGCATTATAGATCCAATGACACCTGCCAGAGCTGTAATAACTGTAAGTTAATATATTCAGTGAGTAGTTTTATGTCATGTCTGATTTGTGTTTTATCCTGTATAATGTAATTTTCTATGATTTGCAGCTAGGTGGACATGTTCATTTTAGAGTCATCTTGATTTATTTAATTACGGTTTGTGTTTGATAAGAAGTTGTTTTGTATGTGGCAGAATCAGAATCATGATCCTCAGTTTCTGATAAATTTGTGTGATTGTGTTGCAAACCTCTCTGATATTTCTAAACTATTGGCAGGACAAAAGGCTGCATGTGTTACGGCTGTTCTGAACTGTGTGCTTGTTAATGGCTGGATGGCAGACTAAATGCTGCAGAGAGGACTCATTCCATATGCAAGTTTAACCCTGCTGTTCAACAAGAAAAATCAGTGACTGAAATGAAACTTTTTTGATTAACAAATATAAATTCATCTTTTAATTGCATTGGTTTGTATCAGTTTTCTTCATGTTCATTTTCTCTGTCAGACATCTTCAATAGATGTTGGCCAAGCTGTTTAATTTAGCTATATCTCTACTTTTTATAAAACTTGCGTTGGCTTTTTTCCTCAAAATGAGAGATTTTGAGGGTATATTTAGATATGCTTCTGAAATCCCTGCACTCTAAAGTGAAGCGTACATCACCAGATAGCATGAAGAGCTAGAGATAGATTTAAAACCACTGGCATTGGATGATGTTAAAAGTTATCTCTTTTCCCCTTTTCCTGCCCTTTTGTCACAATAATACAACCTTAGCTGAATTGCAAGATTCCCCTTGTCCCCAAGCCTAAATGTAAACAGTAATTTGAAGGTGACTGTCTTTGTTCTCCCTCCATCTGCAGACCTGAGTCAAGTTTAGATGCTTTGTCTTTCTTCTTTTCAGTGCAATGGAAGTTTTGGAAAACATATTGGCAAAAATACGATGAGATGGATAGCTATGTATTTTTCTTCAGAGATGTAAACTTACAACTGGAATAAAAAATACTGTATTCACTGTGGAGGCAATCTTTAAAATCTAGAAATATAAAGCAATTTAATAATTTAGTGGTTCTGTAACTCTCAAAATTCTTAATCTTAGTATCCAAATTTTTCTTTGTTCGCTATTCTCTCAAAGGTAACCTGTAAAGCAACAATTACAGTAAGTCATTCTAGGATGGATTATAATGAACATCTCACATTTTCATAACCTAGGAAACCTCAGTGGAACTTACGGTCCCATTTACTGCAAATTTCTAAGTTCAGTGAGGCCAGAAAGGAAGTCATCATGGTCCGGTGGACTGCAGAATGGTTTTTAATAGTTTGACAGTTAATAATGTAAGGTAACTTTCATGTTTATAGCAGGCTTTTGTATATTAGCATCAGGTTATTTGGGGGATTTTGAGTCTGGAGTAGAATGAAAATAACATAAGAAAGTAACTTTCAGTGGTTTCTTGATGCAAGAAGCTTTAAAGAATAAATAAGGCTCATACTTTGTTGAAAACTTCCTACCTTTTGCATCATGAAAGTATTCCGATTTTCTCATCCTAAAATGTCTATTGAGTGTTTTTTAAACATTACACATTTTCACCATTGAATTCATTACTGACATATTTTTTTAAATGCAGTTTGTAACCCTATCCAGGAGTTAGTACTGTGTCTGCCTTTGAAAAAGGTGGATGTAATTTATGTTCAGTCAACAGCTGTAGCTGCAATATGGACAATGCAATTAGGTGCTACCTTTCACCTGACACTTTCACCAATTAGTTTCAACAGTTTCCAGATCGAAGGTAACTGAAATATTAATGTTCATGGCGGTCCTTTAAGAGTCCAAGTCAGTTGTTAAAGTAGCCCCATCAAGTGCTGAACTGCCCATGAAAAACGAAATTGTGATCTATGATCATCATCATTATGTACTGACTGGACATCTTGGGCCCAGACCACTGAATTTCTCTTCAGATGCATGTTAGTAGCCACTGGGGTACAGACCATACTGTTCAGGTTAGTGTAACTATTCTGTTGGAAAGCTTTATTCCAGATTTTGTTGGGATGGCACTATTAGTTTAAGTCATATCTGAGAACTGGTTGTCAAAAGGGTTTGTGACAAAGTTCAGACAAAAACATATCCCACTCTGCAGTTACCTTATGTACCAGTGACATTCTTTAGGATGCGGACTTAATTAGCAGCTGAATTATTTTAATAGTTGTTAATAGTAACAAACTGAACTTTGGCCCACAGATTTTTATTAGGGTCTGCAAAGAACTATCTTGAAAATTCTATGGATGCCTCGTTTCCTTTCACTTTCACATTTTCCTGTATTCATTTATTCATTATGGTGTTACTGAAGTACAGCTGTTTCTGTGATACGCTTTGGTTTGTTTCTTGGATTTAACAGCTACAATTGACTTGTGTGGTGCTTGCCACATTAATAATGTTGCTGTAAGAACAGATTGTGAGAGTCCTCAAACTTAATTCTTTTAGTTTGGTTTTTTTCAGTGTTTGCATCTGTGCTGCCAAATATCTCCTATGTTACTGGCCCGTGTTTTGGCACAATCTTAGTCCTCTTTTGCATCTGTGTACCCTGGTTTTATGCCTAGCAACTGGGAGAAGAGTTAGCTGTGGTGAGCTCCCACTGGATCCTTGAGGGTCCAGTCAAGCGCTACCGATGCAGCCTCAGATTTCTGCTCATTCAAATGTCTCTCTGGTCAGGACAGATGGGGACTGGTGAAAAAAACCCTCTGTTCTCAGGAGGTGTATTTCTAACGTAAGAAGAAACTGGGTGAGTTTCTTGGAGCTTTTGATAAACATTAAGTGTGAAAAGGAATAAAAAGCAAAATCAGAGAGAACTTTTTAGCTTCCTTTTGTGTTGTTCTACACAAAAGCTTCAGTTTTTTAAAATCTTGCATAAAAAGCCAGTACATTTACCTTTACAGGAAAAATAGTGCATGCTCCAAACCCCTACAAATTCCAGCCAAATATAACTTTAATTCCCTTGATGTGGCCTTTTTGAATATAGTGTGATGTTTTGTATTTCTGTAGTGGTTTTACTTACAATAACACAGCTAATTTTATCCTTAAAAAGTTGGATATATTTATTCAGTTAGACCTGCAGGCCTGATTTCAAAATGGCAAAATCCTGAAATGGCAAGGTTTTACTGTTTGGAAGACTTATGTAATATCTTTCTGACAGCTTAGTTAGACACTCTGAACTACACTGGTTTTTTCCTTGCCTTTTGAACATATGAAAGAAAGCAGTATCTACTGAACAGAGATGTCACCAGCTTTATGTGCTAATTTTAGCATGAAACACTGAGGTCCAATTATTTTCCAATCATGAGTTCTCTTCACCTTGAAAATGTCCAAAACTTCTTAAGGATGTCAGACTCAAATGAGACTCATGTTCTTTTTATGAAGGTAACAGTCAGAGGCAGCACATGGTGATCACAGGTATTTGTTCCTGGTAAAACCAGAGCAAGGGCAGTCTGTCATGCAGTAAGTGGCTTGGTATTCAAATCTTGATGACTTCACAAAATTTTCTTCCAGAATCTCATTGGTGCTGAAGCAAGAAGGCTTCCTCTTTTGAAAAACAAACCAACCAAAAACCAAAAAAAAAACCCACAAAAAAACCCCAACAAAAAAGCCAACCACCCTTGTAAGACTAGAAGGCAGAAGTTTTCGCAAACATATTTTAGATAGTTTGTTGCAGAAGGAAATGGATAGAAATGTACTGAAAGTTACAGATGGACTGCAAGGAGGCTTCTGCAGGGGGTATTTTCAGATGAAAATGGATGAAAGTTGCAGAGCCTTTAAAGTAAAAAGAATCCCCCAAAAGTGCAAATTTGTAGCTTACTGTGATACACAGGAAGAAGCTGGCAGAGGAATTTTTAAACGGCCTCTGTGTACAGGGGTCAATTGTTGATCACAACAAGGAGTCTTCTTGTTTGTGTCCCACAGAAGAAGGCAAAAAGCTATTTATGAAGATAAATGTGTTTATTATAAGAGATGGAATAATTCGTGAAGCACAGTTTGGTATCTAGATTTTTCTGCAGTGCACAGGTGACCTTGTGTAGTAGTATTCTATTATTTATGCTCATTGACCAGTACACGAAATATCCCATTCCGATTGTGTGCGCTGCCACAGAAGAGTTCTGTGCGTTCCTGTATGTGCTCAAACATTCCCTACTGCAGTGGTTTTAGTAATGCTGAATGAACCTCTCTTGAGCAACTAAGAAACAAACACCCAAGAAGGAGGTATGAACCAAACGCTGCTAGCAGGTTTTGTGAATGAACCACCTCAAGGTGGGGTCAGGGTGAATGGAGAGGAGGGTCTAACACAGGTAAGTAATACAGGGTAAGACATAAGCTTCTGACTGCAGAAAGGGAACGTTTCAGTGATGTAAGAGATTGTAGGATTCTATCTCTATACAGCCAGATTTTAAAATTACTTCAGGTTGGTCAAGATGCTGTGATATTTCCTGCAGCAGAAAAATGGACTTAGCTAAGCAGGTGTTAGGAATGAAAATTGTGTGCTTTGGCGATGCTTTGAGATGATGCAATGCCATTCCACATGATTTGCTGAAGATGCACTGAAAGATAAAATCACGATGATCTTATTTGTGAATATGATTTTCAGAACTGTGATACTTAAAATTCCTTTATTCTACTCTAATAAAAATAGAAGTTCAGCCATCTCCGTTGAAGAGATGATACGTTCCACTTGCTGTTTCAGAGCAAAAGGCTTCATGGATTAGAAAATGTTTCTCTCTTAATATGTCTTTTGGAGCATATATTGGAAATTGTTTATACAAGGTTTATTTTCAGGAAATAAGATGCAACAGATACTTTTAAGTGAATAAATTCAGTCACATATATATAGTACATAAGCTGGAGTAGATCGCTTTTTGCAGTTAGTTTGTAAAGAGAAGTGTACTTAAAACTGGGAAATTTCTTTTGAAGAAATGCTTGAGTGCCTACAGGGAGATGGAAGTTATCCAATATGACAGGTTGGTGAGCTAGAAAGTGTCCAAATAGCTGGTTCATAACGCAAAATTTCAGTGCTTTTTCTTGTGTAAATCTGGTACTGTACTATTTTTGTGGTAGCTGAAAAAATACCGGGAAGTACTTGATGTTTGCCTACAAATATGCATACATATTACACCTTAGATTACTGTAAATTTATATCCAGGCTTCTTAAGAAGTTAACATATCTATATCTAAATGTAGGTATAGTTATATATGTAGCCTGTGCATAGGCAGGTGTGCACATCTGTGTGTGTGAGCAGCCCTTAGCAGTTTGATTAGATGTTCATGCAACTTACCTTTTGTTCTTTCTCTCTGGTTGTCTAGTTATAATGACTACACCTGTTATAAGAATGAAACAATATTTTTTCTGTGTAGTGAACTTAAAACCTACGCTGACATGTGGTGACAGTTTGTCACTCCCCATCACCTTTCTTCTGTGTGTCTTTGTTGAGAAGACTGCTATAGGAAATGCATGCCATGTATTTCATATGTGGACTTTGGCACCTTTGTTCTGCTATCTTCTACCTTACCTGACACTTCTGAGCTCTTGCTATTCTTCAGATGTCGGCTGCTCATATATTAACAAAAGATTCTTTGTCATATACAGGTGAGGGGTGGGAGGGGGAATTTGCTTTATTTATTTTTTTCCTTCCAGTTCCTTATCCTACTTGGTATTTCAGTCCTATTTCATAGTGTGTGTGTGTGTATGTTTGTTTTTTTCAGTAGAGTATCAACAATAACTAAAAGTAGCAATATGTGGTCATCTCATGTGTTTGTTTGAATTTTTGGACTTGTTTACTCAAAACATTAGCGCAGCTGAGGTAAAAGTTCAAAAGTGTGGTTTTGCTATCCTGGACTTCTAGAAGTTAACCTACCTTCATAATATACATGCTGAATTTCTTTGTCCCTTTACAGTGTATACCACTCCTGTTTATTTCTGAACACAAGTAGTCTGTGTCTTTTCTAAACACAGCATGAAGAGGCCAAAACTACCTGAAGTGTCTCATAGTGATTCTGTAACATAATCCCTTCCTGTCATCCCACAGGATCTAGTTTGCTTCCTCAGAACAACAAAAATTGATGGGCTTTGTTGTTATGGCACAGAAGTACTTTCATTACAGAATTCACTTTTCAGTGCTTGGCTCAGACTAGTATTTTCAGGAATTTTTCACAATATGGGCATCTTGTGTTATGCACAGACATGTAGTATTCTTTACATTCCTATGCTGGCAGTAACATGCAGTGATAACTTTCACCTTTTAAAATGCATCATGGTGTAGTTAAGTATCCAGCTAAAGCCACTACCTGCATAGAGAGGGACAAACTATAAAGGCCCAGACTCCACTTGTGAAATATTTCCATTATTTTAACTTTTGCAATGTATTATTCAAATTTGAATTCCATTCCATTACATACAGCAAAAAGTTATCTTGAGTTTCAATCATAGTGATTCAGACAAATAGAAACCATTTATTTCCTTACTAGAATTATTTTTATCTTCCTATAAGTAAAGCTCCTTTTAGGAAAAAAACCCATAATTTCTGCCTAGACATTCATACACTGAAAATGATACTTATGTATTCATTTGTGAGCTGCAGAACTCTGATTTGAATGTATATACTCCTCTCAAACTGAAATTCAAACACTAGCAAAATGGTATGGCATGCTTTGTTTCAGTCATTAATGAAAGGTTATGAGGGTGGCTGTATGCCCTTGAGAAAGATATCCATGCAGTGTGCAGGGAAACTTTGAGTATGTAACAGGAAAAATTCTGCCGTCTTCTCTAACAATGTTCTCAAGTTTCACAAAACACTACTCTTCATTGCTGTGCTTCTGGATTTTGAAGACATCATAATGATATTCTTGTATTTTCCTAGAGTGACTATATATGTTGGGAATGCCTAGTAGCATGACACCATCTGCCCAAGTTGTGTAATTTTTCATTATGTCTATTTATGAATAAAGTTTGATCATTGCAATGTCTTGCTTGATTTCTGAAGGCAATTTTGCTTTTTCTAAGTAGGCTGCTTAGTACAGCAGTGTGGTCTAGGTGGGAATATAGGTATCATGGATAAAGTCTAGGATACCAGGCACTGTGATTCCATTTATGTGGACCACTGCATTAATGGTGTAGTATAAGTGTGGCTGAGAGGCAGAGCGTTTTTTCTTCCCACAGAGTTCCCAGCTGACCTGAAAGTGTGATTTATAGGTCAGTATTGGCTTTCAATGAACCTGTTGAGAATGTGACCACAATGACTGTGATTTGTCGTCTTGTGTCTGATGAGAAAGCCCAGAGGATACTGGGGGCAAAGAGCCTGGTGTTCTGCCTGTTTGGACAGCTGGGGGGAAATAAATGTTGTCTTTGTTCTGTGTCTCTGATATTAGTCTTCCTTGTTAAAATGGATGTGCAAACTGTACCTAGAGTGAACACTACTATTTAAAAAAAGAATATTATGTCTCTTATGTTTAGGCTTCTATACCTGATTTTTCTGGGCAGATTTGTTCTTAATTCCCCAAGAAAGAAGTTAATGCATTAGGATTTTTTAAAAACCTGTAGCTACTTTGTATCCATGCTTCTCTTATTATTTGATGGACTGTATCTTCTGTTTGCGTCTACTTGAAAGGGTGCATGATACATTCTTCATACTAGAGTTGCTGGTGAATGTGAAAGGAAGGCTATGGGGGTAATACCGCTTCTGTACTTTAAGAGCTGTTTTGCTTTTGAAATAGAGCTATGTGGGATGTATCTAAGAGATTTGAATTCCAGGCAAAAAATACTATTTCTATCCTAAACCATTTTAAAGCAGAATAAAGCATTTGCTACAGACTCTGACTTGTACACTTGAGTTTCTTTCATCATTACAGTATGTATTTACTTTGAAAAAAACAATTTTTGAGTGTATTTGCTGCAGCTCCTTTGCTTTCAGTTGGTTTCTGTATTCTGTTTTTTCAATTAATTTATTACTTCAGAGCAAGAATAATGACATGGCAAAGCTGAGTCCAAAAATATTTAGCAGTCTGCTGTGCTGCAGCTATACATAATGCCTTGTAAGCATAGTGTTTTCAGTTGTGATTCTTCAGGTTCTTCATAATTTGCCTTCTTCCCCCTTCAGTACGTGGGAGCATTCAGTAAATGTAAGGAGTCAACTGTTACTCTCATTTATATCAGAAACCTGGGCATATTGGGAGATGGTAAGAAAAGAAGCCATGCCAGGTTCTGGCTGAAACACGTTCTGCCATGGTTTCTGTGTTGTCTACAGAAATATTGAAACCTGTGTGGAAAGATTGTGCCAGACCTCATCATGGCAACAGGGCTAGAATTTAAAATCTGTGTCTTGAGACTTTTTTACCTGTATTCCTCCAGGTTGGTGAATGACATCAGAAATGCAAGTGGCAATATATTTTGTCCTCATGAGAAATATTTTGTGTACTTAGCTGAATATACCTTGGTGTATCTCTTCCCAACTGCTGGTTTTGAAAAACATTTTCAGTGTGAGGGAATTGAATTATGGCAGTTTAGAGACTGGGTTACAAGAAACTGCCTGGCAGTAACTGCTGGAGAGACTGAAATTATGCTTATTGGCTTTGGCAGGCTATATGCAGGGAATGACACTTCCCATAAGCTCCCTACTTCTGGTGTGAAAAGCTGCAGGTGAAGAAAGAATGTAGGTTGAGATAAAATGAGCTGGGGAGTCCTCTGAGAAAATCTGGTATCAATTGTGATCATGCCTACTTTTCAGTATCAGAGGAATCTTTTCTTGGGTTTTATCATTCTAACATGTAGTCTGCTAAGAGAGTCTAACGTATTGGCATGTTTTTTCTTTGAATGTTTGCAAAATGAAGCAATGATGTAATTGTCAATAAGGTTGGTAGCTTGGGTTCTTGTATGACTTGTGCTTCATTTTATCTTCAGTGTGCCATGAGCCAAAATTATCCATTCTTGAGGGGGGCTGGTGAGAAGAGCAGAGCAAGAAGGAAACCTGTTTGTTATGAGTTCCTGCTATAAATTATTTTACTTCAAAATACATCAACCTGATGATGTTGGAGAGTTCAGTGACGTATTTCAGGGAGTTATAATTAAATACGTGAGAAGTATGTGACAAAAAAGTCTGTAGGCATGCTTGTTCTCTTCCTTTGCATTTGCGAATTTTAGGTCTATTCCTTGTTGTCCGCAGTATAGGTATTAGGGAAACTCAAAGTTCAGATTTATAAGACTTACAAGAATTTGCTAAAAACACAACACTTAGTATCCTGACCAGCTGTTTAACAAACTAACAGCTTGATGATACTAATAAATAATGGGAAGTGACAACACAGGTATATTTTCTTTTGGTTGCATCTGATCTGTTGTGCAGTACTTCTCTCTTAATGCATGAGAAATGTTGCAGGTTTAGTTTCATGACCATTCTGAAAGCAATTCTTTTCAGTCATGTTTTCAGTCTGGTACAACAACTTACCCATAATTCTCTGTGTCTTTATTCTGTCATTTTATAGACCGCTTCTGTATGTTTTAATGCTTTTCAGTTCAATGTTGCTTGTGAGGTGCATAGATTATTATGTAGGACAGATGCCTTTAAAAATGAACTGTAGCATCATTATTGCCTGACTATTTTTTCTAAAGGTAGAGAAAAGTTCCTTTTGAAAGCCTTTTTGTTGTGAGGAGAGGATTTGAAAAAAGCCCACTTTAGTTAACTATTTGCAGCCTGAAAAATAACATAGCCTTACCATTGCTCTCTAAGGTTTGCTCCGCTTAGGAGCCGCAGGCATCGAATGTAAGCTTCTCTGCAGCCCATTCTTAGACAGAGATACTAATTCTAAGTTACAGCATTATTGCCATGTGTAGCATTATTTTAATATATGTATGGCTAAATATTGTTCCCTCTTCAAAGTAATAGAATGAAAAATCAATCAATTCTGGTCCCACTGCCGTAAGGCAAACTAGATTATTTTCAATTTACACTTCATTCAGATACTATTTTTTTATCTTTTTTTGATAATTGTTGCTGACTTAGAACAGGTTACAAGAGTTTAAAATCATCTGGGTACTAACAGGTATCGAGGTATGTAGGAATATGGACTGTTAAAGAAAACACGCAAACTTTGTCCCTTGGTATTTAGAAACAAAATGTGCTTATCTTCTTTGTCTAAAGTTTGTTTATTTGTCAATGCAGTAAGATGAAAAATTCTGAGTTACATAGGAACTGGGCACTCACTCAGTTGGAACCCAAACGCCTTTGATGACTGAAGTGCTGAGGGTGACATGTTAAAAACCAGGAGCATGAATTTACAGTTTCTCTATCAAGCTTGTAACTCTGTGAACGTATTGCTTTGGTATATTCAGCTTCTAATCTTGATAATGTTTACTGTCTTTTAATATTAGTTTTGGAGTGCCTATGTAAAGAAAAGGAGACTCTGCAGATAAATGTTATTATCAAGATGTCACAATGTCTGGAGTTAAGGGCTGAGATTCAGTAGCTGTGGGTCTTCTGGCACACTGCATCACTTTGCATACAGAAACAGAGGATGAAGCAATTTCTGTGCAATTGTATAATCTTAGAAGGATAAAATACGGTAAGATCATGATATTTAAAAGGAAGCCAGTACAATGGCAGAAAAAAAAAATGAGACTGCACTTTAGTATATGTTGAGATGGTGGAGAGAGTGTGATCTTAAAACATACTAAAGTAGCATGTATGTATGTATGCATGCATGTATGTCTTGCTGCAGTCATTTAGAATCAACAGGATGTTGAGCCTAGTCTGTCTTGGAATACATTCAAAAAGCAGAGCCACAATAATCTGGTTCAAAAAAAAAAAAACAAAACACCAAAGTGTAGATAAATCTTTCACTGTGTCTTGGGAAAGGCAATGCTTAACCTTGTTGAGTTTCTAAGATGACTGAACACAAAGGCATGGCAGGTCATCCTTTAATGATCCACTCATGTGGCCACTAGAGGAAAGATTAAGATCTGTGAATGTACAAAGGCCTCTGAACCTCACTGAAGAAATTAGCAGCATGTCACTTCTCTGGGTAACATGAGATGTCCTAGTGATGTCAAGGGTAAAACAAAAGCCTTTTTCTTTGCTTTTTCTCATATCAGATATTTCTCAATATCTGAATCTTGTACCTGAATTTATACTTGTTTAGATTGAAATTCTATTTTTAGCTAGCATTGTTATTTTTAGATAGTCAGAAAAGTTAATTGCTAGGCATGTTTAATAAAACTGCACCGTCCTGAGCTGTGTGACACTTGCTTGTCATTCAGTGTTGGGTATTTTGTTACTCGGTCTTTACTCAGGCTGGCATTTTGAAGAAGTCCGGAAGTTATATGTGGGAATTGAAACAAGTGTAACTCAAAACCCATATGGAAGTATTTGTATTCTCAAATTAGTTTTCCACAAGTGAAAGCAGTAAACTTCAAAGGAGACAGGAGGATAGAATACCTGTAGTAGGCTCTACAAATTAATAGAAAGTTCTGATCCTCCTATATTTTGCAATATGTGAAATCCTTAAAAAGTAGTAAGTTAATCATATAAGTAAATGCATATTGCCTTAAAATCACTTTCCTTGTGCTTTTTGGTGCTTTTCTAAGCCTAAGAATGCAGAATGGCCCATGTAATTGCAAATTTTACATAATTGTACCATTTTTAGTGAGCTGGAGAAGAAAATGGCAATCTCTGCTCTTAAGTGGCTGCATAATATGGCCTGCCCTGCTTCAGTCTCTGGAGTAAAGAACAGCTTTCTTCTTTTTTGTATCACTGGGATATTCTCTTGGGGGCTGTTGTTGTCATTCTATAATTTTATCGAAGTTACTTCCTGTTTTCTTATTATGCCATATAAGCAGTGTGTTGTCTTAGTGGCTCTGCAGTGAGGTTATTTTCATAAAATTGTACTGGCTTTTATTTTAAAGAAAAAATTCATTGTTAAAATGTCTCCTTGGGAATAGCTTCAGGTTTAAGTTGGGTAAGTAGCAGTCTGATGAAAATCTTGAAATGTATTCCTGCACTATTAACAACTTTAACTATTATAAAACATCAAGCACATAGGCGTGGTTTCTTTGTCTTTAAGACTAGAGTGGAAATGCAATTTTTCCGATGTTTTTCAGATACAGGTGAACAAGAAACCAAATGGCTACGTTGCCACAAATTTGAGCAAGGCAGGCAAACCTGCCTGTTAGAGAAGCCTGGGTTATCTTACGTTGTGGGAGCAAAACTAATTAGGTGTGCTTTTCAGTTTCTATTGTTTGATTTTTGTCTTGTGAAATTAGGGGGAAAAAACCCCAACCAATAGAAAAACCCATGGCGCTTCAAAAAAATGAAATGATAGAACCGTAAAGATCTTGAAGTGTGTAATCTGTCAATATTAATATGTTATTTTCCTGACTATAAGTCTAGAAAGCCTTATAAGGCAGGAATATAAGGTCATCTAACTGGCAGCCTAAAGGCATGTATATCCTTCTATAACAGGAATGACCTAGTTCAGTGGGAATATTCTCTCCTCCACCCCCACCTCCTTTTTTTTTTTTTTTAATTTCATGTGTTGATAGAAATGTTTGTGTTCCTAGTATTGCTTGTTTCATGAACAGCTTCCAGAAGATCATAGGATTCACATAGTTAGGTCTGGTGCAATAATTAAGATTTCTGTTAGCAGACTATAAAGGCTTATTTTCCTATGACACTACATAGGCTTGTACATTAGGTTGTTTCTTCCTTTAGCTTGCTTTGAAATGCTGATGTGCCCCAAACCTGTGGGCAGGGGTGCACCAGTGATAAAGGAGGAAGAGCCAACACAGAGACTTGTATTTGAACAAGGGCTGGGTATTTCAGCTGCTAGCAGTGCTCAGTCTAAACTACTCTGGCAGCCCACTGTCCATACCCTACATATTTATTTTCTTCAGTTTCTTTGCCACCAGAGAACCTCTTCCCTACACAATGCTGTGACATCCTGAATAAAATGGTCTTTAATTCAGTGGAGCGCAAGTTCTTTTTCTCTGTCCTCCACAATTCTGGCAATTATATTATTGGTTTCCTGTTTCCATGCTTGATTACTCTGTTCTTCCAGAGCATCTGTGACTTGAGCTGTGCAACCTGCTAAGTCTGACCTAATGTCCTGGAACTCTTTAATTGCAGCACTGTCATTTAGATTTTTATGATAATCTGGAAGGGGTAAGGGAGTTTCACTACTATTTCTGTACTTCAGATGTGCTTCTTCTCTTAGTGCCTTATTCATTTGGCATTGACATATATACATGATATTCTTCCTTCTCTTGTAAACTCCTTTTTGTCTTTGCATTTTTTACAAATAATTTGTATTTATTACTAAAATGATATAAATATTTAAATGTTTTCTGCATTTAGTAATCTCAGAGGTCAGGACATTGTACCAAGGAGAGATTAAATAAGTCATTTTTTTCTTATGTGACTACAGTACCATGTAAAAAATGGTAAATGGCCTTGGTATACTAGTAAATGCTTTTTTGCATCATGTTTTCTAAATATAAGAAATTCTGTGGGAAAGACTGTATAGCATCTTGTGTTTCCTTGTGTTGATATCTTCCTCTGTTTTTTAAGAAAAAATAGGTTACTGAATTCCTGGCACTAAGCTGTGCAGTCTAGTAAGTTCTGGCTTAAGCTATAAAATATTATCAGTATCCTTTAAAATAAAAGCTAAGCAGAACAAGATACTTTTTTTTTTCTTCTTCTTAATAAAACATGCCTTGAAAACTGATAATGATCCAAATGGGAAATTTTATTCCAGTCCCCTTTGAAGTTAAGTAAGATCATGAGAATCACCTCTAGCTTTTCAAACTCTTTTCTTAATATTGTAAGGTTGCAAGTGTAATTCTGAGAGGACTTTGTTGAGTAGGAATCGCACAGTAGATCACAAGATACAGGTTTAGGGAGCTGTAATGTAACATTCAGTTCAATAGGTTTACGCTAACTTAAATGAGAAAATAAATTGTTTATAAAACATACCATAATGATGTTGTCAAGAAGTTAGTCCTCTTAAAATATCTTGAAAATTCTTTCGAGTATGTGATGGTATAGCATCTACTGAATGCTTGTTCTGTCCCCCAGTTCTGTAGAGGTGATTGTGTATATATATATTCATTACTAAAGTAAAATGACAAAAAATTATTTGCTTCATAAACAGACCCTTTTGTATCATTTCAATGGAGTGGTATAATAAAGGTGATTCTACATACCATGACCCTAATAAGCTCTTATGAACAGTTCCAGTACTATAGTTCTGAAACTGCTTTTAAATTTGATAGCATTAGTATAGGAGTGTAACTAGTGTAGGTGTAAATTGCGATATTTCTAATCATAAACTTTTTTTCTGTATGTGTCATTAAATATATACTGATGGTCCCACACATTCTGTATTACTGTCACTAAAAAGAAACTTATAAAACTGTTTAGGAGACACATACATTAAATATCAGAGACAGAACAACATATGTTTTGTGTATGTTCTTTCTCTCGCACTCTGACTCATTGATCAAGTCTGCTTATATACGACTGTGATTCTGATTTTGTTTTCTGCTAGGAATGCAACTCCCTAACACGTACCTATGCTCATTATTTCTGTTTGCGAGGTTCAGGGCAAGGTGTTAGCACTCTGGTTTGTTAGCAAGATAAACTATTTTGATGAAATCCCAGTTTAGTGAGGAAAAATAAATCACTTCAAATAGCCCTGAATATTTTGGCAGTGAAGCAACACAAAGAAGTGTCTTTTTGTTATATAATTGTCATCCTCTGAAGGACTTCATATGGTCACATGACACGGCACCACAAAATACATCAATATTTGTGTTTGTTAAAATGGTGCAAAAAGTTTGAAAATCAGTCAGTGTTTGAGAAGACCTGTTGCAACACGGTGTTGTTGTATCAATACTCACCATCCATTCTCAGGAGGATTTATGTTTGGGTTGGGGTTTTCTGTGTGTGAGATGAATTTTAGAATGGGCATATAATTTGTTGTCTGAAGTATTTAATGCCAAGGAAGCAGAGGTGTCGCCTTTGAGCATCCATATGTGTGTTACAAATAACAGGAACAGGAGTTCAGTCTTGCCCTATTGCAGTTTTAGGATTCAGAGGCTCCTAGATTGCTGTCATTGAGCAACTAAGGGACAGTCACACTACTGATGGAGCATAAGCCAGAATGTTCTAGAATTCCATGTGTTCTTCTCTTCGTTGGCAAGATTGCTGCCCCAGCTTCAGAAAGCAGCTTTAGCCATCAAATTGAGAAGCTTCCCAAGCAGATAGTGTCAGAACTCTTCAGAGCACATACAAACTAAGCTAGTTCCCTAAACACTGCAGTCAAAACAAGTAATCTATTTCAAAATAAACTCCAACCATTTGTTAAATGAAGTGTTTGTGTATAATATATATATCTAACCTGTTCAAATTCTCATCGGTTTTCTTTATTAACTTGTAGCTGTGAAACACAGTGAATGTTACATATTTTCTGTCCTGTGTTTCTACAAAAGTGTATTGTACATGTATGGTTACGTATTTACCCTTAACTGTATAATGTGATTGTTCATCTCCTGTACTAATGACCTTGCTTTTTACAAGCTTATGACTGGCTTCTCTTTTCCTCATTTTAAAGAAAAAAAAAAAAGAAAAAAAAAGGAAGTAAAACCAATAGCTAAAATATTCCCTGATTTAGTTATATCATCCTTGTTTCCTAGTAAGAACATAATAAATTCAGCTCTTGTTGGGCTGGTGCAAAGAATTATTAAAAGTATTCCAAATTCTGCCAAAGCTGAGGTGTAATGTATTAGTATGACGCAGTCCCCCCGAAAGAGATGAGCATGTGCACAAACTATTGGTGCAGGCAATGTATATTATCTCAGTTTCTGGATTCCTTGTGATAACTGAAACTGTCAACTGGGACATCTGAGAAGTGGTACTCCTTAATGAGCCACACCTAAGAGGGATGCTTATTTGGCAGTAGTTTGCAGAATACCCACTAGCAGGTCATTCTGTAATTTTTGAAGTTTTATCCCTGCATGTTTATACATGCGTCCCCATGTGGGTTTCTTCTTTGACTGAGTATTCCCTGTGCTTTCTATATTGATCAGCTTACCCAAGATTCAATATGAAAAGCTCTGTCTTAGAATTTTATTTTTTTTATGAACTTGCTTTTTTAGCTAGTTACTCTACTGACCACGCTCCAAGATTTTTTTTCATGTTTGAAAGTGGAGCCCACTATTATGTAACTATTAAAAACCTAATATAAACTCCAATTGGGTATAACTGTAATATTTTTCATATTTCAGATATAAAACTTTTTCAATGGTTACTCCTTTGGTTTTACTTTAAAATGAAAATATGATTTCTGTTCACTTTGTCCCTCCCTGATTTCATCTGCGGCAGAGTAGCAACTGGACAGAACATGTAGGAGTTCACATAACACCTTTCCATAGCCTAGCTGGCTTTAAAAACCATATAGTATTTTTTCCCGTATCAGACTTACATAGTTAGAAAATTATATGAAGTGGTCATAAGCATGCTGTGTTATGGTAACCAAGATTTGTGTCAGTACACCTTCCTTCCTTGATGGTGAAGTCCCCATTTATCCACACTGGATGCCTTCTACATACTTTCTGTTGATGTAGTATGAATTCTTCTTAAACTCTGTGGGTAAATTCCTATATATATTGGAGCTTCTGTGTACACACATGCTTAAATCTATTTCATTTCTTCTCTTTTCCCCTACTGCAGCTGTGAAAAAGCAGAGGGCAACATTACTGTAGGGAGAGTCCCTTTGCCAGGGTAGTGTTGGTAAACAACGGAGTTGATAGGAGAGCTTCAGGGCAGTTATCTCTGCATCTCCATTTGTTTCAACCGGTGGGTTAACAGAATCTTGAGGATCTATGTGAAAGGTTCAGGATATTCTGGGATTTTTTGGTGCCCCCTCATATATTCATCATTTAGATCCTAGAAAAATCTATTTTGTCTAATTTCCTGATGAATTGGTTAAAAAATAACTTGTTTTTTAAGACAGGCTGAGCATGAGAGTTTGATTTAGAGGAAAGCATTAAGAGTTCTCCTGGCTTTATTCTCTGTGTATTTCCAGGGTATGCTGAGTATGGGTTTTGTTTACTTTTCACCACCTCAACAGACCAGAATTAGACCATAGTTAGCTTTCAACCAGCAAGAACAGTAGGTAAAACAATCTTAAACAATAAAATATGGAGGTAAAAAGAACTTTTATTCTTTGAAAGAAACTACAAATACTACAGTAGCTTATTAATTCTTACAATTTCCAGCCTGGTTTTATTTTTCTTTTTACAAATTTAAACTAATTACCAGAGTACCAAGACAGTGCCCTTAACATGGAAGGGGACAAATGACAACTGGAACGGCCAAATTAAAAGCAGTTTGGCATTAGCGCATTTCAAATGTCAAGAAAAGTATCAGACTCCTCATGTAAAAGTTTATCTGGTTGTTTCAGCTGCTAAAAAAGGAATAGTAATTTTAAATACATTTAATTTTAGTTTCTCACAACTTTGCTCTTATGGCTTACTTAACTATGCCTAAGTAAAAAGGCAGGCTCCAACCTAGCATATGGGTTATCTCCAGGTAAGGCACTGGTGATTTTAATCTTAGCCTAAAAGATGGCTTCATATTGGCATTTGCAAAGGTTTCGTTGCTGGATTGCACATACTTTGACAACACCAGTATTTATTCCTCAACAAGAATGTCTGGTACTAAACAGAGTTAAATGTTTTTCCATTAATATCTTCTGGATTTGGTGAGGTTTTGATGGCCTGGTAACAAAAACCATTGTGTTTTTGGAAGCTCAAGCGCAGCTGTGCTGTTGTTCAAAAAGAAATGATAAAATCTTACATCATTTATAATGAAATGTATTGGTGAATTCCCTAGAGATTGCTATTAATTAATCTTAAACATACCCAGCTGGTAGATTTGTTAGTATAATGAATGCGAGTTGTTGGAAAATTATTTATATTCTTTGTAAGATCAATTTAAAAGCAAAAGAAAAGTTTCTGAAACAATATGACTTTCAGCAGTTTTAAGCAGATTTATTATGATAAAGCTTTGTTTTAACCATTCACAAATATATTGTGTTAGTCTCATCTCTAATCATGTAGTTGAAGTTTAATTTAATTTTTCTGTCTTCATTGAGTGCAGCTGAAAAGGAACAAAATCAATTAGAGTAGCTTAGTTCTGGGAATACAGGAGGTGGCTCTGTTCAGTTTTAAGAAAGTGAATCAGCATCCAAGACAATCATCTCCACAACATGTGTAACTTTAAAATATACAGCTTAGAAATAAGAGATGTTGCTGCACCTTAATGAACTTAAATCGCTCAGTTCTACGCTTTACTCTTTCACCTATCTCCCTTGCAGCTAGCATGTTTTACTTTGTAGTCCTATATAGTTGGCAATCCCATTTGAGTTGTTTTTTTGCTGTTAAATATTATACCTCTGGGCAGAGGAACAGCTCCAGCTCATCCCAGCCATGGTATCACTTCTTTCAAGTTCCCAGTTTGGTTTCCAGTCCTTTTAAATGCAAACAGCTGGCCAAGCTTTACCACAGTAAATAAACCAGGGATAATATTTTTAATCTTATTCTTCGCTTGTATTTCATATGTGTGCTTTCATTGTTTCCATGGGATACTGACGGCATAATCTTTAACAGGGGAACAAGTGCAGTGGGACCTTGGCAGGATAACCCATCCTTTGCCAACTTGACTAGCCATCTGGTTTAGAGGCAACAGGGAAATGAAATAGCACTTTGAATAAGAAATTAGTGAAATAAGCGGCCTGAAAGCACTGGGATACTGGGATACCTGGGATTCTCAGTAGATATCTTGTGTACCAGCGCAGGAAGTTTCTTCTGGCCTGTGAGGCCAGTCTGAAACCAGCTAAAGTAATTGTGGTGAAGCAATTAGTGGATTGCAGAAGAGGAGGGAAGAGATGCAGCACAAAGCTGCCTGCATCCCTGAAGGCAAGGATGGAAGATTTCGTCTTACACAGCAGAGCTCATATTGATAGTGCAGACAGAAGTGGTTAAGTAAGGAGTTGGGGTTTTTTGTGGTTGGTTTTTTTTTTGCATTTTTTTTTTTTTGGTGGTCTTTTTTGTAACTGTGCTCTGGACAATCTAGTTCAGATTTCAAACAATGATTGCTCATTCCAAATTATTGCCTTCTCACTTCATTGTAACTAATGTTATCCATGATTTATTTGTACGTACACCTTGACGATAAACACAATGTTAACATTGTGGGAAAAGCAGTAAATTACACAACTGTGTTTGGGCACAGACTTAAGCACAAGTTAAATCAATTACAGTAGAGTGCTTATCCTAGCTAGAGACTGTAGCAGAAATTCTGGACTGGATTTATGGCGCAAAACCAATGAAAAACCAAAACCCAACAGCAGGAAAGCATTGCAGAGAATGAAAAATGTTTTTGGAATATGCTGGTAAATCAAGACAAAGGTAAAAATAAATAAAATTCGATGGCAAAGGATATATTCCAAAAAAATCATCTTAGTTTTATGTCATACTGTAAGCCATTGTCTTACTGCTTTTATCTATGTCTGAAAAAGTCTTAAATGAAATAATTTTGAAAATGCCTTGATTGTCTACCTTGTAACATATCTTTAAATCTTACAGAGCAGCTGCTATTACAATTTAATTGTGTTATAAAATTGTCCTATATTTTTCCATCTGCTAGTCTGCTGTTTTTATAGTTGCATATCCTTTTGGCTAAATCATATGAATGTAAACAAAACAGTAGAACAAGCTAAAACAGTATAGCGTGTTTTCAGTCAGAAATCAAAAGCTGTCGGTAAGATGTAGAAGCAGGATGCCTAAGCTTTTGTTCAGTCAGCTAAAAGACAAGATGACAGAACCAATGAACTATATGAATATATAAACGGAAAATTAAAAACTCAGACCTACCAAGAGTACATGAATCTGTTGTTATAAATTAATTTAGTAAGGTGTGCTCCTTGGCAAGCTACAAGGAGTCTGTGTGGATTAGAAGCTACTTTCCATTTCAGACACACTCTACACATCCGATGAATACTCTCGGTTGTTGCATAGCAGCCTATTCTAATGTTTACATTTTTGCACTTTTACAGCTATAGAAACAGTACATTTCAGAACAGCACATGCGTTGGCAGTGGCATCTCTTTATAGAGAATAAACAGAACTACTACATTAGTAGTTCACATTCTGCTTATTTTTTCATTTCAGATAGCTATTGTTTAGTGTTTGCATATTATGATAAAGATGTTTGTGCTAACGTCTACATATGCCATGGTTCTCAAGGTTTAATGTGGTTTTCTGAGGAACTGACTTCAGACCACTGTGGTTCTTCATGATGTCACTGAGCACCTTCCATACTTTTCTGGTAATTGTGTTGCTCTTTAGCTCATGACACTAAACAGGTGTGATGACTCCATAATTCTGTGAAGGCATTTTTTGGGAGGCTTTGTCAACTGTGGGCTTGTGCTACAACATAAATATTGATGATTTTTAACATTAGATTGAAAGAGTTGATGGGTTAGCTTTTCTGTAGTTACATTAAAGACAAAGTATTTCTGATTTTCTTCCTCCAGAAAGATTTTTGCACTTCTTTCTGAACAGGGGGGTGGGGGAAAAAAAAAAAGTGTTGCCTGCAGAAATTCTTGGTCACTCTTTTTATGTGTACCATCTTTATATTTACTGTCACTAATGTATGATGAGTTTTGAAACTTCTAGGTTAACAGGAAAGGGAGTTCAGAATTAAATCTCATCTATGTAGTGTGATCACTTCATACACCACAAAAATGTTGGATCTTCTGGGTAAGATTCTTTGCCCAACACAGAAAACTGTGCATTAACCAAATGTAAACCATCGTTAGTGGATATAGGGCTACAGAGTGTCAGGATGGTGGTATATAAAGGAGTCACCTTAATTGTGAAGGTAAGTAAAATGAGAATTTCTGACATCCAATATTCTGCTAAAATGGAGATATAGAAACTACATCATCTTTGGTCTTCAGAAGTCTTTGAATTATTAGGAATTATTCATGTTTCTAATTTTTCTGCTTTTTAATGACGTACATGTGGTTATGTATTTACACTCAAGGCTCTACGTTGGTAAAGCACTCTATTAATGAGCATAAATGTTACTTAAGTGAAATAAATATCCTCCTTAGTCCTTCCAGAAGTGCACTTGCACGAAGATTACCCACCCTACAGCCACTGACATACTTCTACTAGATTAGAATCAGTGTAGCTGCATTCTACGTTATTTCTGATGCTGTTTGTTTTTCCAGCACATTTGCTTTATTTATTCTTGTGGTGCTAGTATTATCTGAAGTTACTACGGCAACCTGTCACCATCTGCTATTATAAAGTATGCTGGGATTTAGTTGCTAGGTGTTGAAGTTTGTCATCTTACTCATATGACCCTAATGTTTTTCAGATGTTTCTTTTCCTGTACATGTTGCACCCACAGCTAATATGCACTTTAACAACAGTGGAAAAGATTCTGCATTCTTTCTGCTTGACCTCAGAAAACTCTATTTGTTTTACAGAATACATCTATGATCCCTTTTGATGTATTTCATATGTAGTCGATCAAAGCAGCATTTCTTTGCCACTATTTTGCTGAGTTTATACTAAAGGCAGTCAACATTATAGTTAATTTTCTTTTCATATTAATTACCCTTTTTTAAAGTGGATGGGGAGTTCGAATGTTTCCTGAGACATTTTCTCCCCTCTCTCATTTTCATTTGACTACCTATTTACTAGTATTCCTGCTCCCAATAGATGTCTAATGTTCATACTATCAATTTCCTTATTTATTTACATATCACTTGAAAGTCTTTCAGCCAGTTGTTTAATTAAAAAAATAGAACTCAGTGCTGTTTCTGTCCAAGGTTCTTTTATATTTAAATGGAAGCTAATGTGTTTAAGTTGTAAAATATATATTTTTATTAGATCTTTTCACGGTAGTGAGTGTATTCAGAGTTATTTCTGTTCATTTTTCTATTAGTATTATCTCATCAGTCGTGTTTACTTTGATACATTTATTTTTTTATACAGTTGACCTAGTTCTAATCAACCTTTTCTGCTGTAATTTACAGAATAAATCCTAACAATCTGAAGCACAGCTTAAATGACTTTTTAGGATTCTGTCTGAAGAACTTCACCTTCTGTGCCATAACCTTTTCTATACTACTATTCAATCCCTACATACAATGCTTGACTTAATGAATTTTTGAATCATTATCATTAGACTGTTGTGTTTGTAGGTAGTGCTTGATTCTGAATTTCTTCTGTTCATCTAGTGAGCATGCAGTCTGCAAAATGTAGTAGATCGCTCCTCTGTAGAACTTACTGTATTTTCAAGCAGTTTGTGTGCTTTTTGCACGTTCTAGTAAGAGGTACTTAAACAGCACAGGAGAATTTAAGTGAATATATAGAGCTATTTGCAGATTTGATCGCACCTCTTTATAGTTCTATATCACACTTCAGTTCCACCAGTGAGAATGGAAGTGCTGAGAGTGCATGAGTACTTCAAAGATCTGAGGCTGCATCTGAGAAGTGAATCTTTGTGGCTGGCATTTGGGGATCAGGAGGGAGGGGCAAGCTTTTAACCTATAAAGAAGCTAGCAGTTAATTTCTAATAGTTGAGGCTGCTGGCAAGAAAATTAGTAAAGATCAAACAATATTTGTGTATTTCTCTGCTTTACAGTTACATGGAAATGATGCAAGAAGTTTTTGTCGCAAACCAGCTTTACTGTCACCTTTTTTCTGTATCATTCAGTCCCACTGATGTGAATTTGACAGGTTTGGTGCGAGGTACTGACCAGCAATATCTGTTCTTTCCTTATGGCTCTCTTTGGTAATCAAGGCATATCATCTGTTCATTTTAAAATCACCATACACAGTTACTAAGAATAGGCATTCATGCTGTACCGTAATCACAGATATAGCTAGACACATTTTAGAAGTTGGTTTCAACAAAAGAGATAACCTTCTGAAAGTATCCCTTTAAGCAACATAATACGTCTTTTCAGTGCTTGTGAAGGAATGCTGCTTATTTAAAGAAGTGATTATCTAACATGAGTGTAGAAAGGCATTCTGTAGTGAATGTTTAACTACTAAAAATACAAGCTGCTTTTCATGTACAATTCTCTAACTTCTCTCAGTAATCCTTTTTTCAAAATCAAGACATCAGAAGAAAACCCCACGCAATTTCATTACTGAATCCTTTTCAATTCATTATTACTTTCAGCTATATATTTAATATCACAGAAAATATTCGTCTGATCCCTAACTGTAAAAGTAAACTACTACAGCAGGAAAACCAGCATTTCTTTTTAGAAGAGCATCAGTACCCGAGAACACACGATTCCTTACCTGAAAGCTTTCGATTTACCTGCAGAAAATGTGTCTTCTTAGCCTTAAAAAGTAGGCAAGCCTCTCACTAGCACTAATGTGGCTCCAAAAGAAGGGATAATAGGTCCTTTATATTGGAATTTTCACTGTTTATATGCAAGAAGTGTGCTGGGTCTGCTCACGTAGGAATAAATAAATTAAAAAAAAGGCAGTACAAACTGAACAGCAGCTAACATGTGAAAGTGAAAGACCTCTAGTGGTCGTAACCTGAAGTTAAAGGCGGCTGCCTTTCTCGAAGGGGTAGACAAAATGGTTGGGTACCACAAACTGCAGCTGATACTTCGGTAACGTGTGCCTTAGTTGCCGTTCTGATGTAACAGAAGTATAAAGTGAATCAGAGTTAAACAGAGAACCTGTTCAGTACCAGGTGGAAATTAAATTCTGGTCGGAGGGGCTGGTGACTCCCTTGTATCTAAACCACTAGGATGAAAAGATCCAAGTAAATCTAGAAAATTATTTTGCATGCTCCTGTACTTAATAGTCTCTTATTTTAATAAAATCCAAGTATTTAAAACAGGTTCACGTTTAAAACAACAATTATAACTTCAGCAAAATAAAAAAGCAGCAATAAGGAGGATTCTTCGCTGTCTTAAAGGGAAACTGCAAATCATTAAGCTCACTGTTAGTACTCGAGAGATAAATGTCTTTTTCACTTTCAGTGAATTACAGTGAAAACCTAGGATTATAAATAATTCTATAACTTTCAGTATTTTTACTTAGGGATTGAAAAACATAAAATATCTCCTTTTGTGGAAGTTCGAAAGAAGTTTTGAGAGTTGAAAGTAACACTATTGTACAGAAGTTTTACAGAGTTCTGTATAGCTAATTAAATGTGTTCAGAATGTAAAAAATAATTTCTTGCACTATATCTTCCTGTGGATGGTCTGTGTTTCTAGAATGATTAGACAATTTTGATGCTGGTATATTTTCTTCCTAAGAACTCCTAATGGAAGAATTCTAGACAACATCACATGCCTTTTAGAAGTCTCAAGGTAATACTGAGTTGTACTTTATATATGGTTTTCTTATCACAGCGTGTGTTTCCACACAGCGTTTCATAAATTGTGCAACGTTCTCACCAGAGTCTACCCCTTGCTAAGGGTAGTTTTTGATTGTCCTTGGTATGTTTCTTTCATCTGAGCTTGCAAAAGCTTGAATGTTATTTCAGGTTTATTCACATAAAAGGATTTATTAGTCATTCAGAGCACTTCAACTTTAGAAAGAATACAATCCAATATTTTAAGTAATCTACACATGTTGATTTCTGTCTGGTTTTCTTTCAGAGTCATTTTGTGGCATGCATGACGGCAATCTTAAACCAGATGACCAATCAGCATTATTCAGTTTACATTGAAACTTTTCAGACAAGTTCAGAACTAGTGGTGAGTACAAAATAATTCTGGAGATAAGTAGTTTGCAGTATTTTATTTCTTGTGGAAAATTCATAGTACTGTTCTGGCGTGTCTTGTCTTATTCTTCTTGGAGTGCTGTTTGTTTCTGCATGTTTTCTGCCTCTATGTCATTGTGTTGCTTCTGTCTTGTAACAGTGACTTTCGACAATAATACTGTAATCAGAAATTTGGAAAGACATAAATGTCTCTGTTGTTGACCCTAGTGCTGAGGTGATAATATAATAATAATAATTAATGGGATCTTTATGTTACAATATTCTGAGGAGAGGGAAAAAAACCCACAACAAAAAACCCCACCAAAACAAAAAAACCCGCACATACCCCCTGAAGAAAACCAACCCCACAACAAAACCAACCCTCAACTAATTGAACCTTCCCTCCCCACTTTGTACATAGTGATTAATTTCCACTTTTCGTTTTCACTATTCAGTCTATTCCTGGTCCAAATAATGTTGTATGCTAAATGCAGTAAATGCCTTATTGCTTCAGTGCATCCTTTTATGAGAGTTGTTTCTGGCATCATTTTATGATACTTGTGGTATATTCTAGCTTGTACCAGTGGTCTCTAGACCAATATTCTTGAATGTTTCAGTAGTCCTATGTCTGTCCTTTTACATTCCTGATATAACTCTGAAATAAGTCTGGGTATTGGCAAAGGTTTTGATTGCACCATCTACAGTTTGTCTATGGAGGTAATATTTTCAACTGGCAAGATTTGTCCATTTTCCTTTCTTTACTAAAGTCAAAGTGGTAGCTTTTGCAATTCTTCATGTGCTTTAGCTTACTTGAGAATGTAACAATATTTTAACATAATTTCAGCTTCCAGGCAGATTTGGTACTTGGTCCTAGAAGTTTTAGTAATCCTTAAATTACTTTAAGTTTTGCAGAGGAGAAAGAAAAGAAAAAAAAAAAAAAAAAGACATCAATATATTCAATGGGTTTTGCTGTTTTTAAAGGCATTGGTTTGCTGTCTTCTCTTTTTTTCCCCCCCCCCCCCCATACTGTAAGTATATGTCAGTGAAGATGACAAAGATTTGTTTTCAAATAGTGCTGTGGAGATCTATTCTTCACTTGGTGCTCTATGTAACATGACAAGAAAGAGTACAAACTTCACAGAGACCTGCTTGTGAGGTTTTGGTAATAGATAATGACAGCGTGGTAGTTGTTCAGACTTCTAGATGACTTGCTCAGAAGTCAAGGGTAAAGGTAAGGGTAAAACTGCCTATATGTGCTATATATGAAATAGACCTGAAATAATTGTGTTAATCTTCAAGTTCATTGTACAATCATCTCTAAATACTTCTAGGAAAATAAGTACCGTTTGTTTTGTTTGACAACTTCCTGGCAGTGCTTTCAATTTTTAATTTCAAATACTAAATTTGGACTAAATGGACTAATTAAGAAATCCTTTCTTTTTCAAATCTATTATTTTTTTATGCACAGTGAGCATATGCATTTTATGCATAGCATTTTGCTAATTAATAAAAAATTCAACAGCTTTTCTTCAAAGTACAATAACTTTTTCCGTTCATTTGTGGGTTATCTTTTCTTAAGAGCCCAATGTAATGACTTTAGCTTTCATTTGGAATCTGAGACTGTTGTTTTACAGTACTTCAGTTTCAAACTTGGGCTTACTGATGCCACCAGGAATTTGTCCATTGACTTCACTGGGAGCAAAGGGGAGCCCTCCATCTTAGTTCTTCAGTCGCAGCAGAAACATTTGAACTCTGTTGCACAGTCACGGACTTCCTGTATTTTGTTCTTCTAGGACTTCTTGATGGAAACATTCATAATGTTCAAAGATCTCATTGGAAAGAATGTTTACCCTTCAGACTGGATGGCAATGAGCATGGTGCAGAACAGGTAAAATGGGTCTGGGGGATCAGTATTCATGTTCCATGTGCTTGTGAAAAGTGACTTATTTCATATTGTACAAAAAGTTTTACCATGCAGTCTAGGATGATTATATCATTCCAGTTTGGTGGATGCTGAGCAGATCATCATGTGAAATAATTTAGTGACAACACATTAAATAGCTAGCTGCCTGTGCTTTAAGTCCACTTACAATAGAAAGGCAAGAAAAGAACTATTTAACAGTAAAGCAGAAGTACATAGTTGGTCTTCATGTTGACAGTCAACAGAAGCCCAACTGTAAAAGGCCTGTTTAATCTTAAATGTTTAGTTTCTGCACAAGGTTAGAATGTCCTCACTAATATGTCAGCAAGTTCATTGTAATGCAAAAGTTACAAACAGATTTCTTTCTGAATTGGTATGGTAGCTTCGATTACTAAAAGATTGAATGATAAAGACAAATCTTTGAGCACAACACAGTGTAGGAGGTTGGATCCACAGTGCTTACCTTAGCTCGCATAATTGAGGAAATGTATTGCTATACTACAGATGATTTGGGAGATTCATCATGAGTGATTACTTCAAACTCAGGTATATTGACTCTGCAGATCAAGACAGAACCTAAGCAAAAGTTTAAATAATCAAATTTATTGTGCTACCTATTGTTTGCTCTATGAGAGCTTGCTATTAATAAGAAATCTTTATATTATGAAATTGACTGAAGGAAATGTCTTGTGGACATAAACTGCGCAGATTGTATACCTTTACCCACAGCTATAATCTGTCTGTTTTGGTGTCACCATAAATAATGGTGGGATAAACAAAGTATTGCTTGATCTGTTAAGCCACAGGACCACTTTTGTTTTGGTGTTAGGATTGCAAGTAGCTTAAGTGAAATTCCACGTCATATAGATTTTTCTGCTGCCTGAGCTCTTTTCATTTTGTCATTTCCATATCATGTGATACTGTATTGGAAAGAAAGACGTGATCTTTGTGCACCTCCACCACTGATAATGACTTTAGACAGCTCACTTGGGCAAGCATATCACAGACTGATTCCTTCAGAGTATCTTTGAAATATTACTTTTTTCAAAAGGAAGGAGATGTTCTTCCCTTAAGGTGTGAGTTCTGTTGTTTATTATGGGTATCAGTTAGAAATTAATGTTTTTGGCAACAAGGAAAGGCTAGTATATAGTGTACAGGATGGGCTGCAAGAGGATTTATTTCCTAATAACTGTTCCCAGCCATTCTGAAGTACTAATTTTTTCTTTTTGTGTCTAGTCTATAACAGAGGAAAGCAAGGGAGAGTTGGAGTGAGAATGCAAAGTAAAATACATGGCTGCTCCAAACAGTTAGTTGATTCAATTGGTTTATTTGTGGAACTTGTGGGCAATGAAGAGTTTCCTCAGTATTTGAACATGTAGAAGTTTTACAGGCACCTGCATATGTAGAAGAAATTGAACAAAAAAGTAGCCATGAGCATGTGACCACCTTAACTTGTGTGTGTTGTTGTTTTTTTATTTGCTGGGTTTCCTCCTCTTCATACTTACTGAAGTATACTTACATACTTCATGGCTGAAAGCCTCACTGAAAGACATCAGAATTTGGGAAAAATTTAATTTCATTTATATTTTTTAATTTATTTGGATGTTACCTTCTGAATTTGGGAGCTGAATTTATTCTTGCTTTATATTCTTAAAGAAACACTTTGAGTTTACATGCTGGATTGGATTATGAATGAGTATGCTTTTTCTTTTTTGAGCAAGACTTCTGTTGGTGAGTTGGGTTTTGATCACCTATACTTGTTCACCTATACTATCATTATTTTAGTTTTATAGAAATGGCACTAACATTGAGTTTTCTAGAAGTCACAAAGAGACTAATCTGAGAACTAAGTATCGAAGATGCATAGGTTCCAATTAACTTAGAAGTCCACAGATGGTGTTTATTTGAAATGTCACAGTTATGTAACTTTACTCTTCCAGTTTTATAATTTTGAGAAGGAAAGAACAGAGGATACTTGATAAGTTGGTAACTGCCTGGAATTGTTTGGTCCCGAGGAGAAGATGAGCTAAGAAGATTTACAGCATTATGATATCAAAGTTTGATATTGAATGCATCTTTTAGCTAGGATTTAAATGGCATGCTGTTAAACAAAAAGGTTTTCTTTTCTGTGTTCCGTGATTCAAAGCAAAGATTATGGTTTTAGTGGGTAGTGATGATGGCAGTGAGGACACAAGTGCCTAAACTTCACTTTCTGTCACTCATGTCCACTCATGTTCATGCAGAGAGATCACTAACCCCTCTTCTGAGGTGGGCAGATGCTGGTGGATGTGTTCATTCCAGGTAAAAATTTCTAAATTATAGTAGTTTTGCCCAACTTGTTTCTCTGTCTGAGACAGTCTTCAGCCTGTAAAGGTAAAATCCAATTCAGTGCACATTCTTACGTTGCTGCTGCTGCAGTTTGCAATTATTTTTAATGTAGCAAGGAATACTCTCAAAAAATATCAGTTTAGTACTGAAGTAACCCAGCAGTCTTCTATTGCATGTAAGCCTATCAAACCTTTCATATGTAGAACTGTTTCTCTTATCTGGACAGTGCTGTTAACATCTGCGTTATGCACAAGTGTAGGATTTTTTTTATTCTATGGGGGAAGGGGAATTTCAGTCCTTGTTCAAAGAATATGCCTTTGGGGCTTGGGGGTGGTGATATGTATGTTGCCTCAGTTACTGACAACAGAAATCCCTTTGTGGTACTGTACATTTGTTGATAATGGCTCCTAATGAGTCTAAACTTTGTGGGATAATTTGGTCCAGGCAGGCTCTGTGCTCTAAACCTTATCCTGCCTGGGACAAATGAAATGAAAATATTTAAAGAACAAAGTCAGCACTAAAATGGAAAGGTTTAGAAGCTATTTAACAGTGCTTCTGTAAACACATTGCTTACCTAAATTGACTTGGCACTGTTTATAAGCTTTGATTGTGTTGCTGTTCCCAAGTTTACATAAGGAAATGAGTTATTGATCTTACTTTCATGTCTTAATTTTATGTTATATCAACAACTGAGAGGGGAAATTTTGGTTATTAGTCTTTATAGAAATTTGGGTTGGTTTTTTTTTTTTTGTTTGCTTGGGGTTTTTTGAGGGGGCTGGCATTCTATGAAATAAATCAAAGACTGATTTAGATTTCTGGGTTTATTTTATTAACATGCCATAATCCAAACCAGAGAAGTAGCAGAGAAAAAGTCACAAGGGATCAGACTGGGGTCTCTTATAATAATGAGAGAAAAAAATTAAAAAAACTAAACCACCCACAACCAAACAAAACCTGCACAAATTGCTAATGCAGCTAAGGTTTTGCATTCTTAATTCACCTGTTCTGAGCAGGAGGTTACATGCAGGCCTTTTTATGCCCTGAAGGAGGTATTTTACCTTAAGTCTTCCCCTTCTGAATTTGTAAAAATATTGGTTAGAGGCTGTAAGGCATGCCTATTGTGTAACCTAGCCAATGGCAGAATGTAGTTGGTACTTCTTCCCTACGGGCATTCAACAAAGCCTGACAGTTTTCCCCAGATAATCTCTTGTATTTTGTGCCTAGCAAGGAAAGTGGGCATTGGAGGAATATTGCTGTAGGATATACCGCAGTACAGAAATGCAAAATCAGAGTACATTTACTTAGAGGCAGAGGAAAGGGATGAGCATAACTAGTACTGCAAGTTTAATCCTGTTTGTGGGTAAAAGGTATTCCTAATAAGCAGGACACTCTAATTGCTCTTATACATAAACAAAGACAGACAGTGCATGTAGGATATTGGGGATATTTCTACTAAATGTTAGAAGTCTGGGAAAAATGAGAGAATGACTGCTTATAAGGTCCAAAGGAACAGAGAACAGACACATTCATGTCCAGGACAAACTGGTAGGTGAGTTGAAAGAATGGGGGTAGAAGCTGAATTGACTAAACTTAGTAAAGTGTTGCCTGTAGCAGGCTGAAATTATTTAACTCAAATACTTTAAATTACTATTATAAATAACATGCTGTTTGCTCTCAAAGCATGTTCTGATTCCCAAAGCCCATTTGGAGGAGGCAGAAGCTTTGTGTGCTAGACCCATTGAACTGGGACTATTCTATTAGCGACTGAGAATCAAAACGGGGGAATGAACTACTTTTGCCCCTGCCCCCTCCATTAACAGTAAGATGCAAAGAACACTTTTTTGTGGCGTGCTAGGTGGGGCAGAATGCTTTGGGAAATTGTAAAATCCTCACTGAGATCATGAGCGTATAATATCTGAGTTATTTTTGTGATCCTCCATGGTAGATTTAATTAACTTTTGTTCTAATGAAGGTTGCTTACTGCACACTTCTTACTAGTTGCTACTGCTTATATGTGCACTTTATTCCACTTACGGGACTTAGACTATTGGCTATTATCTTATTAAAAGCAGTAATTCCTGGGTACATGGCATTTGTGGGGAAATGCTTTGCTGGTTTAGGTAATACCATGTAGTCTGCTTCTTTCTCAGCTGTTCAAAATTTTAATTTAGAGGCACATAATTCCTGCCAGGAAATTTTTGTACATTATTGTCAACATAAAGTGCATAGGGAGTCAGATTTGCTGAATAGAAGAAATGGTTAGTGGGGTTAGCAACTAAAGGGAAAGTACTCACAGCCCTTCCTTCTGTTCCTCTGGGCTTTGAAATGGTAATTGCTTAGATAGAGTTTCAAATTACTTGATCTTTTCATAATTAGCAGCTGGAATCAGTTTTGGTTGGTGTTGGGTCTCAAGTGGCTTAGTAAGCACTTTATTGTTTGGGTGTCCATCTGAGCTGTTTTTTGAATCTTGTTGACATTATATTTAGGCATTTTAAAACAAAAGGAAACAGTATTTCCCAGTACGTTTCAAGGTCAGATCCTGTTTGCTGAAAAACTAATGTGAGATAACACTGTAGGGTATTTTCTAACACCATTGGTTAGGCTTTTTCTAAAATGTTTTCATTACCTGTATATCTGAGTGTTTTCAGACATCTGTCGGAGTCAAGTGTTCCCCAGCCCTTTTTAAGCCTAACTTGAAAGGTTTAGCGCTGCAGGTATTTGGCAAAAGAGCTGGAAATGTTGCCAATTTTCTTTCATTATCCATACTCGAAATAGCTACTTATTGGCTGAGGAACTGCTTTGTAACACCCTCAAGACCTGGTTCTCATGTAGCTCACGTGTTAGAATGGCATTATCAGTTCAGCAAAATCTCATTATGGCTTCAAATCAGTGCCACCTGCATCCCCAAGCACCTCACCATCTCTCAGAGTGCCAGGAACTGTAGATCCTGTTGGTAATATTAGGCCAGCCAGCAAAATGAGGCAGAATAAGTTCCTGTTTGTCACCTAGCAAGGGACTGTTGGGGATTTCTTAAGAGAAGGACCATAGGGATTCCATACCTGAGTTTTTTTCATAGATCATGAATGACTCTGTTAAACACGACTTCTGAAAAACATGTTTTCCACGCTACACATATGCATATTTCTGCACAACTCTGCCTTTGAATCCCAAAAGTCTTTTCAGAAGTGGCTGCTTGTAGTATTAGTCTGGTGAAATTCAACAAAATGTTGCTTTGTGCATTCTGAGGAGATGGCATTTTGGAATTTGTAGTCTCAATCTTTTAGTAAGCGCACATAACAAATTCAGTGGCTGTTGGACTGCTTTTTCTTTTAAGCTTTCTGAAGAGAAAACCTGAACAGCTGGTAGTCACAATTTAAGTGTGTTTTCCAAGAATGGTGTTTATAATAGTGTTTGGAAGAGAAAAGCGAAACAAAACACAGTTGGCAGCAAGTAGGAAAACGTGCCTTTTTCAAGCAAGAAGCTTAAGTATTTATGGGAGAGATGTTACAAACTATATTGTTACTACCAACTTGCTAGATTTCATAGTATCACAGAATATCTCAAGTTGGAAGGAAGAAAAAACCCCAAATTAATCAAAATATTAGAACTGCTGCTCAGTGTTCCATCTATGTGTTGCTGGAAATGAAAGTTTGCAATATTTTCCTTATTTTAGAAATATTTGATATTTTGGTATATGTATTGATGTCAGTAGGTATTGTGACTGTTCACAGACACTAACGGATCTGACTATATTCAAGGTGCACAAATTCAACTGATGAGTGTGCAGTAATATGGTGTTCAATTTGTAACAATTGTGATGTTAAAATCAAGAATACCATTTTAATTATGAAAATAGGAAACAAAATCCTCCTTAACTTTTAATTCTTTGATTATTAATATGAAGTGGCTCTGCTGTCATAGGAAATGTAGAAGAAAACTCAGTTTTACTCTATCCAGCTATGCTTTAACAGTTTGCATAAAACATTGCCTGGCTCATTCTTTGTCTTGCAGAGAATAAAAAAAAAGAGGTGTGTATTTATTTATTTATTCCAAAGAGGGGAAAAAATAAAATACACATAGTTTAGGTTAGTTTTACTCTTGTTTTTCAAAGATGTATGGAGACTTTAGATTCTAAGGTTGGATGATGGTGTTGTGGTTTATTTGGCACAAATAAGGGAGAATTTAGATGGCTGATCTGTTGTATACAGCTGACTTCTGCCTTTGATCTCCCTTTCCTCTGGCAACTTTTGACTGGCCTTGGCATACTTGACAGAAATGCAGTTGTTTTTCTTAAGGGCTTGAATTTTCAGGGGGTCGGAATGCATTTACACCTAGGCTTATGGCATATTGTGGAACTTTAATTTTAATATATGGAGAAGTATTTAAGTATAAATGCCTGATGAAAATATTATTTTACGCATGTGTGCACAAGAGGGTAAATGAACTATTATAACAAGTTCAAACAGTTTGTATTGTTCAGTCATTGCATTAATAGTGTGATAAAAAGATGTGTCCTTGGACAGTTTGTGTTTGCTATGAGTCTGAAAGCGTCCTTGCTGAAATGCAATTTCCCTGTTAATATTAAGTCCCTTTCAGAGGCAAAGGACGTTTTATTTATTTATTTTCTTGGTGGAGTATTTGGTATTCAGTGTCTCAGTATTCTCAAATTTTTATCTCCTCTCCATTAAATCTAGGTAACTCTGTTTCCTCATCATCTTTTCCAGTCCCTACAGAAGTCAGTGTTTGTAATAGGGCAAATGGCATAAGATTCGTCCTGGGAAAATGGAATAAGGCAGATAAAGAGAAGAGGCAGTTGTTTCACTGTGGGTTGTAAATTTACTTCCATGGAGAGTTAACGCTTCCAGCTGTGGCTGCTATGTCTGACTGAGTCATTTAATGCTTTGCTGTCAGTTCTAAGCCTAGCAGAGGGCATCTCTTCCATCTGTAGGTGTTCGAGTCTCGTTGTGCCTGATGTAACCCCACTTTCCAATCACTTGCATCTTTCCAGCACCAAATACTGCAAGATGTTTATTCTGCACTAACTCTGCATGTTGCTGGTTGTTACCCATGTTGTGGAATTATCTGCTTACCAAGAATCTAAACACTTAATAATGTGGTGACTGCAGCAGGTCATCTGCTCAGCAAGATGGGCTGTTGCATATCACGGTCTTGGTACACAATGGATGCCTATTACGTTTTGATTGCAGGCGTTTAGTCTTTTATCTAAAATGCAGAGAGAAAACATGCTGTGAGGTATCCCTTTCCCACTCCCACTGCAGAGGATCTTGTCTTTCTTGGTATCAGCTGCTAGGATGCTTTTACCTCTAGAGTATAAGGTCTCCTGAACTAAAAGTAAAGTATTCACTGGAGAGAACAGCTCAACACAGCAAACCAACTTGTTTGATGTTTTCAGAACATCAGTCAGATAAACTGTTATTTTTCCAGATACAGCTTTGACTTGCATACAGAAATCTGTAAGGACCTTTGCTATGTGGCTCATTATGAAAAAAATTTTGTTTGTTTTCAGGCATTGTAATTTTAGTAAAACATTTGAGGATTAAGACAAAGAGTAGTATTTTCCACTCTGTAGAGCATACATGCAAACAAATAAAAAAAAAAAAGAGCAGATTACCCACATAAATTGCTTTAAATATGTCACTACAGAAAAGGCTGAAAATATAAATTCAGGATTCATTATTTTTTATCAGATGTTATAAATGTTATTGAGCATTCTTTCTGTGTTTTCCTTCCTTATGAGTAGCTTTGGCCAACATTTCATATCTTAAGAGATTTTCAGGGAATTAAATATATACAGTATTATCATATGTAACAGTATTTTAAACACTTATTTTTATACTTTTAAACAGCAACATCACAAAATAACACTGCTGGTATATTATGCATTTGCTGTATAATGATCTTTTTTAAAAGTCATTATCTGCTGATTCAATGCAACTTATTCTGTGTTGATACAGTTTTGGCTCTACATACATAATAAACCCCAATGAGCAGCAATTTGACAAAAGCCAGATGCATCTTTGTCTGTACCTGTAATTATAGATCGTATTCTAAGCTTCATAAAAAGCTAGGCTTCCTTAAAAGTAAAGTAATTATGTAGTCTAGACAAAAGGTATTAACTTGCTAAATATTTTTAACAAGAATATCTAGAAAATCAAAAGTACATGTAGTATGTTAAAATATAATGCAGGTATAGGGAAGGAATTTCAAATACAGAAAGCTTATGTAATGGGGGAAAGAAAAAGCAAGCCCAAATACTACATTTTACCTTTAAAGCTTTATGGTGAGATTCTGAATAAAATACAGAGCCACTTAAAAACCAAACCAAAACAAAAACAAACAAACAAACACAAAACAAATAAAAAAAGAAACAAACCCTGAGACAGCATTATCCACGGGGTTATCAATTAGTTTCATGTACTTCTCCAATTTAAATCCTTTGATATATGAAATAGTAAAAGTATGTCTAGAAATACATCCTAGAAACATCCATGAAAATATGTTTACCAAAGTATCAGCTCCTCAGCATTCTTAGGTATATACAGATGAAGACAAAATGATAGGTACAAATATTACAGTAAGGGTAAATTAGTGTCAACAGATGAAAACCAAAAATCAGTGGAAGAATGGGGAAGTAATTTTGCAATATCAGTTCAAACGTCCTTCAAAAGTGAAGGCCATGAGAGTTTTTATTAGTACACGGCATCCTGATATAGCCATGTTAGGTCACTACATTCATGTACACCAGTTGGGTTTCAGTTTTGTATCTTATTCCCTTGATCTAGCACTAAAGGCACAATGCGGTTTTTAATTTTTATTTTTTTAATTCATAATATTTCTACTGTGCAAACAATAAGCTGAAATGCACAAAGAAGGAGAATAGACTGAAAAGAGAAGATACAACATATGGAAAGTTACTGAAAATACCTTTCAAACCAAGTTACTCGTATCACAGTCCATTATGACAGCTTTCTATACAATTTGTTTCAAGCAATGAAGTTTCTTAAAGCATGCTAAACATCCCATTTTCAAAAGTTTGGCATAATTCTGTACCAAATACACAATTTTGAGAATGTATTCTGATTCCTTAAATGGGAGATAAGCAGTCTTTAAAACATGTTTTAGGTAGATGCTGAAGGAAAAGCTACATATAAAGAGACTGTTGGCAAAGTCAAGCTCTCAAATGGAAACTTGACTTGTATAGCATCAAAGCAATTGCTCATTCTTGTCTTCTTCTAGATGTTGCATTTGTACAGCTGTCAAATTAGCTCTAATACATTACAGTATGTATTATTTTTGTATGCCTGCCATAGCTATTCGAGACAAATTTTCAAATAATACTAATAAAGAAAATGAATTGTACATAATAAACAATTTATAACTGAGACAAGAGAAGCTGGTTAGCAGTTATTTTCTGACCATGCTGTTAGGATAAACTCTCTGCCTCTACGCTGAAAAAGAATTCCGGAAAATAACAATTGCTTTATCATTAGAATTCAATCTGAATGATACAAAAAAATATTCTTCAGTCTGTAGTGATACTGAATTGACACAAGGCAGAAATATGATTAAATTATACTACTTTCTTTGTACCACTGGCCATATTTTTCCAGTTACCATAGGAGTGGATTGCTTCCTAAGTGTTGCCATTATTGTGCTCTTAATAACTAGGTTTCACATAGCTACAAGGTTTCCATCTTGCATTGCCCTTCATTTTTAAATCAATGATAGCTTGCCACGTTATTAGGAGATAATTTCTGCCATTGCTTTGTAAAGATTTTCGTTATTATCTTTTCACTTATTTTCTCAGGTTTTCTCCTGCTGTTCTATTTTTGTCACTGAACTAGTAAATGTGTATTTCTAATCTCTTCTGTCACACTGATTGCTTGTCCTCTCTTCTGGGTATTTTATATCTTCCAGGTTTAGTTTATAATCACTGATCACTGTTTCAGTCATTGACAGTGATTGGCGTTTGGGATTGGGTCTGACCCACTTTGCTAGTCTCCTCTTTATTTAACATGCTGCCTCCTAGCTCTGCACACAAGAAGGAAGAGGAAGGATGACAGAAGCTTACAAGAGAATCAGTTGACTTCAGCTGCATTTCCTTAGTGCTTGCTTCACATTGAAATACCTATCAGGAGTCTTCTGCAAAGCATTTTATGAGGATGCTACTATCAAATCAACATAAATTATGTGGGAGTATTATTTTGGCTCTGCTATTCCCTGCTCCAGATTTCGTATAATTGGCACACTGGCAAGATCATCTCTATTGGAACGCAGAAAATATCTTCAAAATAATAATCAATGCATCTCCTAGGCTTTGAATGAGCTCCCCTCATACATTTCACATCTGCTGAAGTAGAGGGTTCACTGAGGAAAGTGCTGATTGATCAGCCTTTGGGGATAACAAAAAAAAAAGCCTGCCAAAGGGAAGCTGGTGTAACTGCTTACTTGAATTTGTGGACCAAATTGTCCGAAGGAAAAGCACGTAGGGTTTGTGGGAAGGAGTTCTGAGTTTTAAAAACTGTCATAGTTTTTCAGATGTGATTTTAAAACAACATATAATCCAGCATTTTAATGGTTTCTTTCAGTAAGAGCTTTCACAACTGCATAGGAAATAATATTATTTTAAAGCTTATCTCTATTTTCTGTGTCTGATTCTTCAGTAGAATTTAGTATTTGATTAATTTTTTCCACCTGTCATTACATCAGTGTAATCACAACGTTAGAACAGATGGCAAATGTGAGTTTGAGTTGATGCTTATAAATACCCAAGTGAATTAATTCAGCCTTTAGGTTGCTATCTGGGTTACTCATCTCAAAGTTGAAGAACTGAACTTCCAGATTTGAGAGCCTTGTGAGCTTGAAAAGACATTGAAGGGCATCTTGTTGCTGTTGTACCACTGATTTAAAAGAATTCATGTGTTAAGAGTCTAAGGAAAGCTCAATTCATTATTTTGGGCAGGTTTATAATTTAGTCACCTTTCTTAAAATTAAGTTGTGGACCCAGAATTGTTTTATGTCTGAAACTAGGCACAGAAAAAGACCAAAATCCACCTAAAAACAGGCAATGCCAATTTAAGTTTTTCAGGGGGGTTGAGGATTTTGGGGTTTTGTTTTGCCTTGTTTGTTTTTTGTTTTTACTGCAATCATCTCTTTGTTTTATGCTGCAAGGAGCTGATGCACTAATTCTAACTTCTTTACTAAAAATAACGTGGAGTTCCAGATCTATATTTTAGGTTTATCACCTATTTGCACTTCAAAAGCAAGGACAATGTGGAGACCTATTTTACTGTTAAATAGAGTCATCATCTCCTAAGGAATAGCCTTGAAATCCTACTTTGATTAACAGCATGTTGTTTATGACTACAGTTTTTTCTTTGTTCCCTTAGCCCCTCTCCTGTATTTTGTTTGAGGGAGAATCAGTTTGAAGTCAAATTTTTATCTTGAGGTGACACATAAATTTTCAGTTGTCTGTTTTAAATTATTTATCTATGTTACTTAAGGTATTGTTCTATCCCTATTTAGAACATACATCCAAGTATTTGAAATGAAGTACAGTTGCACAGGATTCTGTTTAGTTAGGCATTCTTTCAAAGCCAAAATTTGAAAGAAATTTCTCTGACAATACGATAAATCGAAGCAGAAGCAGCAGGAAATCTGGAAAGGTAAAGGAGATAGCAGCAGTTGAACCATGGTAATTCTGTTGCTGTCCTAAGCCAGACCCTTGCCTTTTTATGCCCGGATTAAGCCCAGAGACTTTGGTCTTTGATGATCATCCATAAATCTTCAAGCCCAAGAGATTAGTATGAACTGTAAATTAGAAGCATCCGTCCTCATAAACTGAGGAAATACAAGGGAAATCATCGTAGGTATAAACATTTCAACTATTTTAGATCACAAACTGACGAGAAATTAATTCCATATTAAGTAAAAGGAAAGTTATCTAAAAGAACACATTCGTACCCCTATGTGATGATGAAAATTAAGGGAAAATGTGACAAGACAAAAAAGTTAAACAGAAAAACCGCCAAATTACATTATCTGTATGCAACATCAGGATCCTGTCCTTTGGTCACCCCATATCAGTCTAAACTGAGCAGCAATCCTGAAGTGCAGAGGAAAGGTAAGCTCCAATGACCTGTTCTACGAGCAAGGGAAATTAAGTTATATTACAGTGTGACAAGATAACTCCTTTCAGTAATTTTTCTCAATAACTTCAGAATTCAGACAGTTTGTATTGTGTTTCTCTGAGCTGTTCTGGGGCACTCTTTTGCCATCTTTTTTCTACCCACATCTTATCCATTATCTCAGTTAGAATTGATAACTGAATAATTGTGTAAGGAATGATGACTTCTCTAGTCAAATGACTTTAACTCTCTCCTCTTGGATCAATGTTTAGCTCTTTAAATGGGAATATGCTGTCAGTAATCATTAAAATGATATTTTTCTCTTCCTTTCATCAAAATCTCTCAGTGTTTTATAAATATCTGTTCAGCTTTGTACTTGTGGCTAGTTAATTAATACCCCTTTTCACTGAAAGGGGAGACTGAGGCATATAGGAATGAAATCATTTAGTCAGGACATCATGGCATGGGCAGGAGCCAGGAATAGCATTCAAGCTATTGCCTGAGTGACTTCCAGTGACAGAAATAGATACACCCTTTAGGCAAAATACAAATGCATGAAACTATTTGGAACTTGACAGCCTGGAAGTATTGCGTGCTTCCTGTAAATATATCATTCGACTATGTCAGATAAAAATATCTGTAAAAATAAAAAGGATATTCACATAAGTTAGCTTATATATAACCATATTGTATAGAACCCTGTAAATATTTTTAATTTTATCAGTGATTTTTACTGGACATTATGTACCTCAGTATTTCTCAGGTGTCCTTGGGGCTTTTTCTGTACAGCTAATGTTAAACTAGAAGCTCTTCACAAAAACTTTAAAACAACGATACCGACATACACAAGTATGTCCATATCATGAAATAGATTTGCACTAATAAATTTCATGTGTGTGTTATAATTATTTCTACTGTATCTTGCATGGTATTTCTGTGCTAAAAGACAAGGTACCTAAAAGCGTGAGGGTGTTTTAATGTAAGATGAATTATCAGCACCATACCGGATTCTGCCCAAACAGCATTTTTAGGTGACACGTTGCACTGCGTGCTGGAGTAGTGTGTAAATACACAGAAGTTTGAAAATAAAAAAAGCTTCAAAAATGGAGGACACCCCCTCCCACTCCAGGAAAGGAATTTCCGAGTGAAGGGAAATGCTACTATATGAAAGCTAGAGCTGAAAAACTTGATTACATGAATTGGCAAGAAATATACTTGGTAAATCAAAGAAGCATCTACAGCAATGTAGTTCTTCAGAAAAGATGATGTTGAAAAGGCCTTGACCCAAAACTCCTACTCAGAAGAGTAATGGGGATGCTGACAGACAGAATAACCTGTGGGTGTCCGTGATTCTGCCTAGCTGTGTATTTTTTTGTGTGCTGTCTGATGTAGACCATCCTTTTTAGAATCCCCTTTTTTTTGCCAGATATTAAACTGTTTGTGTCAAGCATCAGGCAGTCTTGTAGAGATAAATGTACCCATACAAGTAAAGTGTTACGGAAGAATGTGTTTATTTTCTTGTGGGTAGTGTGGGGCAGCATTTTCCAGAATAAGACCTGATCACATAAAAGGCTGAAAAGGAAGTACAACAGCCTGTTCAGGCCAACAGAGGTGACAATTGCAGTGGATTCACAGGGTGATTCTATGATTATACAGAGGTGGTTTAGGAGAGTGGTGATAACCTGCAAGAACTGTATGGAGCATAACTAGGTTTCTTGAACTTGAGGTGATTTGATGACACTCAGATCAGACCCTTAATCCATCTGGCAGGATTAGCTGAGCTATTGTTTAAAAATTTGATCAGACTATGCCCTAGGCTATTGGAAAGAAACTCATCCAAATGTGTGGGATGATGCAGTAGGGTAGCACAGCATCCTTAGAAGTCTGTTACCCTCCAATGCCACAGTTACTGTGGTAGCTGAAAACGTGGTATCCTTTGGATCACATTAAAAAAAAAAAAAAGGGACTTTGCAAGATGTAACACCATGTATAAATTATTTATTTCCTTGATCACACCAACAGTACAGAGGAATGTTACATGGATCGAAAGAAAATGTTGTTCTTTAGGTTATTGCAAAGAATTTGTTCCATGTGGAAAACCATAATTGTAACAAAGGATTTCAATCTAGCCAGTCCAATTGTTGCCCTAACGAAGTAGGACACTTCTTTGGACTGTTGTTTAGTCATTAAATAGGATTCCCTGTTATAAGCCTGCCAAAAGCTGAACTTTTGTCTTACCTCCCTCATTAAGGATCTGAATCTAGCCCTTGGAAATTTTGGGGGTTATTTTGGTGATCAGACTAAAATTCATGTCACTGACTATTCTGTTTCTGGTAGTGGTTTGGAAGAGGCTGCCAAGGGAACAGTATAACAGCAGAGCTGGGAAGAAGGAGCACTGCTGTGCTCTCCCAGGCTGCAGTGACCAAGGACATTCAGTACTCCTCCCTTCAGTTTGGTCTTTGATGTGTCTGGCTACTTTTACACTGGCCAGTATAAAATTCAGGCATTCACAGCATCCTGTAGAAATGAACTGCATAGCTGAGCAAGATTAGCATAAAACCTCTCTCTTTTTGCTTATTTTGAATGTGCATTCTCTTTTTGTTCAGTGCCTTCCAGTGTTTGTATGAGAAACAGTGAACAGTAAGTTTCTCATCTCCATGGTACTTACAGTTTTATAGATTCTGCCATAATCCTCCTCAGTCACATAGTGTCCCCTGACTAAAGAAACCAGATGTCAGGCACAATCCATTTAATGTGCCTAATGGTTTCTTTGTCACATTTGCTTGTTTTCTCTCTCTTTTTTTTTTTTTTTTTTTGTTTTGGTTTTGTAATTGTTTTATTTTTTTAAATGGGAGACCAGGACATCACACAGAATCCAACACAAGGATGCAACATTGAGAGTAACGTAGGGATATCCTGTCGTCTCATAATCTTTTGCCAATAATTCTAATTATTGAGTTATTGCTCTTTCTGATGCAACTGAATACTGAGATGGTGGGGTTTTTTGTGGACCTGTTATAATTATTAGATCCTGTTGCTGTAGGTGATAGCTAGATGACAGTCATTGGTTTTTGAACAGTTAGGATTGTTTTTTCTTGTTTTCACCTCTTTCGGGTTACAGTATGTTTGCCCCCACAGTGTTTGCCATAGAAACATTTCAACTTAAAATTTTTTTACATTTTATATATGGGGCAGAGGGAAATGGATCACTTGCTTTCAAAATTGTAAATTGAATGAAACTGAATTATTTAAATAAACTTTATAAATATTTAGAGATACAATTGATTTTTGTATTACAAATGTACTGTGCTGGAAAGTTAGACAAAGAAATTAGCTTTAGAAACATGACTTACTCTTGCTGCATTAATAAAGATCATAAATAGGTGCTGCTTTTCAAGCTAGAGGGCTGATGTTTGCACTCTTCCTCTTGGAAGAAATAACTCTATATTAACTCAGCTTTGAATGTGTTTTTACAATCAACCTGAGGAGAAAGATGGGCTGAGGTGTCATCCTCCCCTCCCCACCTGTGAGAAAACCAAAAAGCTGCACAAAGCATCTTTTAATTGGGAAAATGCAGTGGCAGCTCCAAACTAATAATGTAAGTACAGGAACGCTTTCAGCTGTCAAACCATGTGGAGGCGGCAATAACTCTCTCGTAAATTATTCGGTTTTGTCAAATAGAAGGTAAAATTGTGTTTGAAAGAATTGCTGTCTGTTTTCTCCAGAATGCAATGCGGCATGTAGCAGAAGAAAAGAAATTATGTCTGAAATTTTCAACGGAGATCAAGAAACTTTTTGACAATTGTGTGCTTAAACTTTTTTTTTTTATGTATAACAGACCATAAATAACATGCCATTGCACAGAATGTCCTCTGCTGTGGTCATGTATGTGAACGTTGCTGCTTCTAGCATGTTCAGTGTTTAAATATGTTTCCATTGATAAGATATGTGGTTGGAACAGATTTCCAGAGATTACATTAATCTATCTGTATCATTGCTTTATCATTGTTTTTCTTTTCTAGGGTGTTCTTAAGAGCCATCAACAAATTTGCAGAGACAATGAACCAGAAATTTCTGGAGAATATGAATTTTGAAGTCCAAGTAAGTATTTAGGCCTTTTAGCTAAGTTGAGGTAGTCCATGCAGGTGTGGTTGTTCTGGTCTGTCACAGCCCCTTCTGGTACTTTATCAGTATCAAAATGACTGTTGATTTGAGCGTGGCAGGATTAGGTCATCTTTGATATGACATAAAAATCATACTTTGATTATTTATGATAAGGCACCCAAATGGAGTATTTTGTACCGTGATTCTCTCAGAACTGGCAAGCAGAAAGCTCTTTTTTATTTCTTAGCCAGCCAAGTGTATTCAGAAAGGCAATCTCTGACGTAATGCACGTAGCCTTTACAATGTCACTGCTGTGTATGTAGGACAGAAAGAGATTAACTTGGATTCCTAGAGTATTTAGCACTTAGTATTTATTTTTAACTTGTAGTCTTCCCTGGCAGGTCTATCTTTATTTATTTTCCCCCTTGTGTGTGTGTGGTTTTCCCTCTTTTTTTTTAATTTTTTTTTTTTAATTTTTATTTTTGTAGTTATTTCTGAAATAATTTTATATTAGGGTTGTTTTTTCTTTGGTTTGCTCAATATCATTCTTCATAACTATTTTGTCATTAATTTTACCATATGTTTGGCTTGCTTCAGATGAAAACGTCTGTAGTTTTCATGTTCATTAAACTGTTATTAAAACAAATGCAGTTTTAGAATCAGGATTTGTCACTAAAGGCGGCTTGGTTATGGTGTGTGCTATAGGCAGAAAACACACTAGCAAAGTACAATATGAAAAATTACTTTATTTCGCTTATATTAACTGTGATTAAGAGTAAATGTTTTTAGTTTGAAAAATGCTTCCTGATTATGAAGTTCTAATCTGTTCATTAGATCATAACTTTCTAACTAGCCATGAAGTTCAGAGAAAGTTCAGAATTCTGCCTTCTTCATTTCTTGGGGTTTATATTTTACAGTTAATCTTGCAACTTGTGATCTGTTTTAAGTGATTCTACTTTCCTGCATGTGAATATTTAGGCTTACTATGCTAAAAACTGTTTAGGTATCGGTCTCTTGGTCCTTTGCATAACATGCCTTGGTCACAGATAGCTGCAGAGCAGTCATTTCAGTGGTTATACAGGATGAGTTTGAAAGACGATAGCAAAAAGAAAGGTAAAACTTGCAATTTATATTCAGTTACAGTGGCCTCCAGTTATGAAACTTAGACATTTTTTCTCATTTTTAATTAAAAATTGTGTACCTTCAAAAAGTGTGACTTTACAGATGTGTATATGTATAATGTTAAGAATTTTGAATTGTAGGGAAAGATGTTTCTTCTGACAAACTTAAAACTTGGTTTTAGTCAATACCTCTGCTGGAAATTCACAAATCTTTGACATATGATATAACCTCTCTTAGGCTACATCAATTTATTAACAACCAATTTGTAGCCTATCGTTTCTATAATACTTGGTCATTTTTACTGCAAAATGTCTCAGTAGTTTTTAAAAGCCAATAAAATATGTCTGGTGGACATCAGTATGTGTAGGTTACCAAACCCATGCAGGCTACTGTGAAGACTGTATCTGCCACAATTTTATTAGGGTCTGTACTGCCTCTTTCAAACGTTAAAGCAGCAGTCGAAACCTGGAACTTTTTTCAGATTCAGTTTCCTCTAACAGTTCTGTGCATTCCAGAATGTTACCAGCTAACCAGGGATGTTACAGTTCAGCACTGAACCTTGTAGTTCAAGAGAATTTGTTAATGCTTGGTCTTTCGTTCATGACTTGTCAAATACCTGGAGGCTCTGAGTAAGCTAAACAATGTTATAGTAAATAAGTTGTGCCCTCTAAGGAATTGCAGTACCCTTGTAGTTTTCACAAGAGCCTTAAAAGTACAAGTCAGGGAGATACCTTACTTCAATGAATAAAAGCTCTGAAAACCTTCTAACAGTACCCTAAATATAGCTATTTAAAAAGCTGCTATGGGACTGAAGGTCTGAATAATGCAAAGCATATTACCTAATTTTCTTAATTAAAAATTAAAATTTTGTTTCCTATTATTATCTGTACATATTCAGATCATGGATACGTGAATATTTTAATGTTCTAATGGTTCTTTTACTGGTTTTTTCATATTTACATTTTTTGAAAAAAATCCATAAATCGGTGTCTTGACACTATTCAGACTGTGAAAACTTGAATATAGAGAGGTACTTAAAACTGCAAATGTTATTAATGAAATGAGAAACTTGAAAGGTCCTTCAGTGCACTTACTTCATTTTCTGAGGATCAACTTTATCCAAATAATTTCTACCAAGAATTTTGCCTAAGTATTGTAAAACCTTTTATGGTAAGAACAGTCTGGGTCTTTCCTAAACAGACCATATTATCCTTAAAGTTACAAAAATTTCCTAAATGCTCCATATTGAGGCATAATGGACAGGAACAAAGAGTGGAAATGGGGAGTAGAAGAAAGAATAGGCTCAACTAATTTTTCTAATTTCTTTTCAAGTCATAGCTGAAGTCTTTCTACTCTGCAGTATAAATCCACTTTTCTTTGTTATGTCCTTTCTGGCTGAGGAAAGTTTGGTTTGGGTGGTGTAATTTTTCGTGTGGATTGCACTTATTTGGATTGTTCTCTAATAGCACGAGTACTGAAATATTTTCTGTAGTCCAAGAAATTTTTTCTGCGTAATTAGAAAATAAGCAAATAACGAGAGAGAGAGACATGGTATATATATTTTTTAATATGAATATATCTTGGCTGTAAGCAAACGCAAGCAGTGGTTAACTCAAAGTGAATGCAAACCTTCTGTTTATGAAATAGTTCACTTTATAGCTACTGTGTAGCTATATTTCTATTTTGATTTGTATGCATATAGAAATATCAGGAATTGGAACAAAAATCTTGCCTTTGCTATTTTGATCCAGGAGGCAATTTCGAAGTAGCATAACTTTGAGTGTTGTGCAGAGCTAAACCTGATAATCCTGTGGCCAGATGGAGCCAGGGCAGCCCACCTGGCACTCCGAGCCTCGGTGTGTTTTGGTCAGGTCCCCGAGTGCCACCGGAGAGGCTGGGTACGCAGCACCAGTAGGTTCCCTTGTGACTATAACCAGTGGGCCAGATACTGATTACAGCAAGGCTGGGGTATGCTTCTGAAAATCAGAACTGAGGCAACCATGTACTGTGGAGTGTAACTTCACCTCAGCTCTTTTTCCGAACTCCAGAAAAATGGGATCTTGAAATGTGCTTCTGCTATTGCTGAGCCTGCCAGAGATTTTGGTGAGCTCGTCCAATGGGTTTTACAAATAATGTCCAGCTGTTTCACCTGGTATAAGGAATAGCAGCTGTGCATCTAAATTTAATCTGACTTTGGAAAGATGTTGTATGTCTGTGTTTTATAAGTGACTACTACAGACCTAAAGACTTCAGTAAATTATTGCATATAAAGTTTCTGTGAAATAAATGGATTTTCACTCAAAAAAATCCACACAAAAATCCAGCCCAAAATAAGAAATGTTTATTCAAGGGCCGGTGATTTAGTATGCAGAGCCTTCAGGCAATCTTGTCTCCACTTAGGAGGATGTGCACTGTTGATTTCTGGTTTCAAAGAAAAAAGGATGAGTAAAGTTCAGATCGTTACTGAGCATATGCAGCAAAAACAATGTCTCAAGACTTGGGAAGCTAAACCAGAGGCAACTATTTTAATATTCCTGATTTAAGCTATAGAAATAGAATATATTGGTATGGGGAAAATAGAGCTACATATCAGTGATTAAAAAAAAAAAAGTTACATCTTTAAGTTCTTTGTAAACAAGTGAACAATTCATACTGTATGTAGGATGGTGTTTTCAAATCTGATTATTAACAAATAGTTGAAGAAATATCTTAATTTAAAAATAATAATAAAAAAGGCAATTTAAAGCAGTGAAGTAAATCGAAGGATTTTTTCACTAGAGTGAGTGATTACATGATAAAATATAGCAAACTAATGAAACAAAACAAGTAGACTATGAAGTAATTAAGGAGCTAAAAAAGGGTATTTTAAACCTAGACAAAAACAATGAAGGCATTTTTTGTGACTCTGTTGAGACTTGTTAAATGGAGGAAAAAAGGTTCCTGGACTTTGTTTTTGTTTTGTTCTTTTCCCTTGCACTCATTATGTGATTCAGGCAGAAAGGAAAGAAGTGGTATCATTTAAAGACCTGTGAAAGGATGTGGAATATCTGATGAACAGTTGTTACAATCTTTAAAGCTATGCATAAAGTTCAAGCCATAGGTTCAGTGATGGAGCTGTTATATACTTCAAACACCAAAACTATGCACAGCACAGCAGTGATGTGTTAAATTTTCTGCCTTAGTATGTAGTAAGTTTGGTTCACTGAGTCCGTTTATGCAGAGAACACTTCTTTAAATTCCAGATTGTCATTGCCATATTTCAAATACAATATTGTCATTGCCAATTTCAAATATGGGGATCAGACAACCCATCCAGATAACTGCTTTGCAGCTGCGCTTTTGCAGCATGGTAGAACAGACACACCGTAACGTGTAAATTCTGGATTTAGGATGTATGAGTTGAGATGGGTTCTTCTGCAGACTTAAAAAACAACAACAACAACAAAACCCCATTAAAAGCTGCAAAATATATTTTGGAAAAAAATATTCCCCGAAAGTCACCTTGGTTTCTTGGGATTAATTATAACAAAAACTGTGTGGTTCATACAATATATACATTCATGTTATCCTCAATAAATGCCTGAGAAGTATATTTCATCTGTGGTAAATAGGACAATTCTGGGACTTTTCAGTACACTTCTCTTTTACCTTTTGTGGTAATTGTACCATCTCATTCAATCAAAAAATGTTACTTTATTTTGACTGAAAACTTCTGTGTTTCAAGACAAAATGTTATATGCATACCTCAAAGATAGCCCTCAGGGTGATAAATAAAAGTGAATAATGAAGGAATAACGTGACTTTCCATAAGCAGTCTAAATACCTTTAACCCCACCCCCCCAAAAATAAATATTGTTTTTTGTACACCCATTTCTATTTTATGCTGAAGAATGTCCAGCTATTTGATTTGCCATTTGATTCACAAGAATTTTTAAGGAAGCAAGTATTGGACAGTAGTGCATTTTTTAAGCCAAATATTATTTGCACATGTGGATATAGAGATCTAGGTATGAAATAAAAATTACGTTCAACTGTGAATTAATATTTTTTGGTTGTTATATAGAAATGCAATAATTAATTGACATTTTATTTACCAGACATGTCTTAACTGTCAATGGTTTCCTCACTTCTATGAATGCAGAGCTAGGAGAGAAGGTTTTGGCCTTTGGGTTTGTTGGTTCTTGGTTTTTATTGTTATTTATTGGTGGGTTTTTTTCACCAGCAGAAATCCTGTTTAAACTTGCAAGTCATCATTTTTTTCCTCTATTTTGTTTGAATGCACCATAAGCCAGTCTTCCATCAGCAGAAGAATGAAGATAACGGTGTTTAATGGTTCACTTCAAAATTTCAGTTAAATTTTCCAATGTGCATGTTACCTTTATAGAATATATGCAGACCTCGTATGGCATATTTTGCTTCTGTTAGCAGCTGATGTCATTAGCTAGATGTTACTTTTCTCTGTTGTCACTGTCAGCTCATGGCTCCATGAGGTTCTGTTTTAGAAGTCTTGCTCTGTGTAGTAAGTATTTCCATTCAGTGACTGCATGCAACTGCAGTCAGTCTGATTTAAAAAAAAAAAAAAAGCTTATTTTTTCATGTTTTTCCTATCTTTCTTGCATGCACTATGCACCATTAATAATTCAGCAGGAATTAGATGTATTTTAGCATCACAAATAGAATTGTGCAACTTATTTTTTATTTTTAAATCTTCGGTTAGAAATCCCAAGATGAAAAGCTTCACTGCTTTATAAATGTACAGGGGAAAATGTGCAATACATTGGGCAAAGATATATATATATATATGATAATGATAGAGATTCTAGAAAACCCCAGGAGATCATTGATAAAAGTTCATATTTAGTGCCACCTGTATTAACTGTACTAGCAATATTAGAATTGTCATATTTTTATATGTTGTATATTGTATTGTGCATTTCAAAATTATCAAACTTCAGAATTTAAAGTTTGTCTTCGATCCTTCTACCAACATGTACCTGGGTCTTCCTAGAGTAACCTATGGTAAGTAATTGACTTTTTTGATGTTCATCTGCAAATTTCTTTGGACTTTGAACTCCTTGCTCAGAATGAAAAAAAAAACAGACGACATAAATTCTAGAAAATTTTGCATACATGAAACTAATTTTCACTGGACTTGGGAAGCGTCTTATTTTAGAGGTTTGGGATGTTTTCCAAGAAGGAATGGTAGGTGTCTGGAGTAGAAGTATTTGCAAGTATTGTTCTTAATCATTGCATCATTAAGCAAGAAGCATATGACAAAACCAAGGAGGGAATAGGATTATGGCATGAAAATACTTACAAGCTAAAAACATATAAACCAAACTTTTGTTGGTTTATATAATGTGCTGTGTTTCTTCAAAGCTTCTGTAAACTTCTTTTCATTAACCTGAAAATTGTTTACCTTTGTTCTGTCCTTTTGAAGTAAATAACCATGCAAAGATATTTTGGTAGCGGTCCCAAATGATTTTCATAATTTTTTACTTTGAGATGCTTAATACTCTGTCTTCCACCCCAAAGGAAACACTACACCTGTCATGAACCAGGCTTCATACCACAGGAATAAGCCCTAAATATTGTGCTTATAACTTCCAGAATTTATGAATGAGTTGTAACTCTGAAAATTGTATTTGTTAAGACTCCACTTAAACAGAATGCAATGCTTGCTTTACTTAATTTTTAATGTTTATCCGTTTGTGAGTTATTCCGAATTTTAGCCTTCACATTCCGCTTATGATTCTGTTTAGTAATTTGTATTTTTCTAGTGTGATATTCTAACAGAAAATCCAGAATAATTTCATGAATTTGGAATTTTAAGACTGCATGATGCAGCCATGTGTGCTATCTTAGTGACTGAATTTCAATATCTGTGGTTGATCCAGTTAATGAATTTAAACCACAAGTTGCTACTAATTTGTTTAAAATTATTTGTTCTCAAAAGGCTCACAAAAATACTTAAAAAATATGTTTCTTTTAAATTATTTAGTTTTAAGTGATGAAGAAATGCATTCCAATATGTGAAAGAGAACATTACTGAATTAAAAGTCACACATGGAGAACGTCATATATCCTAGAAGTCAATGGATCATTTTTTTTATAGATGTTATTCAAAGGTTCAAAAATGTTTTTTCTAGCTAACCTAGCTCAATAGCTGTGGTAGCTACATGTAGTCTGCAATTATGCATATATGCAGAAAGTTTGTAAGTGCCATTTTTTTGACAAAATCAGAGTAATGAACCCAGTATCTGAAATGTATTATGTCTGCTGGTTTCAAGGGGCTGAGCTTGCTTTCACCATAATATCAAAAGAAAAAAATTCAACAGAACTGTCATCTTGTCTGTTTTATGAAATGCTAGGGTACATTTAATATCTGCAGTAATTTGTCAGAAATTCAAAAGTCTTCCAAAGACTTCATGTTTTTCCTACATTATCAAAGAGAATTGAGCAAAGATGTCAGTAGAGAAAACACTAGCTGAAAGGTGGGCAATGGTGCAAAACAGGCATTGGCTTCAGAGGTGGTGTGTACGAGGGAGAAGGCAACAGTGTTTACTTCTGGTAGTTATTCTGGACAATCATCCAGATCTCCTCTTTGTGAGATGGCTTGAAATTTCTTACTACATTAATTCCACATTTTCTAATATGGTGGCTGTAACATTTTCTAGGCGGAAGCCACCATTTGTTTCTGGAGGGAAAAAAAGAAAAAAAGTTAAGAAAAAAAAAGAAAAAAAAGAAGGAAAAATAAAGAAGAGAAAAAGGAAAAAAGGAAAAAAAAATAAAAAGAAAGAAAAAGAAGAAAAAAAGAAAGGAGTTGAGAGATCCTCTTCTTGAAGTTACCGTAGCCTTACACAGAGGGGTGTTCACAGATCTCCTCACGATGCGTGCTGAGCACCACGCTCAGCCAGCTGAGTCGCTGTGTTTGGGAGGGTTACCACACGCCAGGCCAGCCTGTGCTGCTGCTGTCAGATGCTGCATCTCAGTAGGAGTTTGCGATGAATCACTGATAACTCATTACAGAGAGGAGTCACCGCAGCTCCAGCGCACTCTTCCAGTGCTCTGTGCCTAGCTGACTACTCAGCACTGGAGTTCATGTCAACAAGCAGCAAAGCCACTAAGTATCGCACAAATTGGAGCATCAGGGTTCTGGTCCTCTCCTGTTGCTGTGGTGCTTCGGCCCTGCCACATGCTAGGTAACTGGATGTTCAGATGCAAAGCTTCTGTAAATGTTATTGTGGGCTTAAGAGAAAACAAACGAGGCCTCAGAAGTGTTTTTTGGTGGGGTTTTTTTGCATTTTTAATATCTTTTTGTATCAGCTTCTGCCATTTTTCACTATTGAGAGACTACTTTGCCTCACAGGGTTTTAAAGTTAGTTTTGGTACTTAAAAGCTTGTGAGTCTTTAATTTGGATCTGCTATTGAAATGCAAAGTATCGTATTTTTTTCAGCCGTCATAGGGTAGTCTGAGGATGAAAGGCAACTTACTTTATAAATAAGGATATTGAGTCCTTAGAGTGTGACTCTGACAAAGGTGGCATTGAACTTGGAGCTATTAAATGAATAAATAGATAGTTAACTGATGTAATAAGGCTTCATTTTTCTCCCCATAAGCTAGAATGATTTGAGAAATTATCCATTTTGCTGGTGTAATTGACATATGCAAAGTATCTTCCCTTCACACCAATATATACAGCTTCTCAAGGGACTGAAAGCTCTAAATTGGTAAAATTAATCTTTTAAAATCATTGATAAGACCTTTCAGGGCATAAATATCATTTATCCTGGGGAAAAGGCTCGGAATTAGTATTTACTACTAGTATACTGTCAAAAATTAGATATGAACATAATTTAAATGTTTGCATTAAGGGGGAAAAAGGTGCTGCCCTACTAGTGCTCATATGAAAATGTAGGTTTTAATAAGGCTGTGATTCGTTTGGGTGAACTCAGAGCATCTTTGAATGGTGTAATATGTAACATTAATAACTGTCTCCAATGAAATGCTACTGGAATCTGTGTGTCTGCACCAGGGTTAACTATGCTCCCTGGACTGTAAATACTTGGAGACAGAAACAGCCCTCCTAAGGGCTTTTAAATAAGCAAGCCTGCTAAGGAGAGCTTTAGCTGGGCCTTGAAGGGTGGGATAAATTAAATTCATATAGAGGATGTTTGAGAACTTTATGTTGTCTGGGAAATATCTGGGGTTTTGTGTGTGTCTCTGTGTGTTACTCTCTATTTTCCTGGTTATTTGTGCACAAGAGGGGCTTCCAGGTTATAAAGGCCAGAGGTCGGTTAAGTTTTTGATGAAACACTATTTCCAGGCTGTTTGGTGTGGGTTCCCAATCTAGGGTTGTATTTCAACATAAAAATTAAGAGCTCTGTAATGATGCTATATGGTTTCTTTCCATCCTGAATACATTTACCATTGCCTTTCTACTGTCCCATTGTTACCCCATGCATATTTTTAGATGCAGCTATATTTTTGAAAGAAATGTCTAAAGCTATTGCTGACTGCTTAGAAGCTTCTGAGAATAGTGTTTACTTCCTTGAATTTGTGTTTTGTAGTGGTTTCTTTTTTCCCTTTCCATCTCTAGCATGTGAGAGAAGTACTTCATTTTGGTTGTCTGGAGAACAAGTAATTCGCTTTCAGAAAGAGCGAGCTGTGCACTGGAAATACATGGGTTTTTCTTCTAGTTCAAGTACATGACTCAGTACTATTAGTAGTTATTTAGGGATGTATTTTGCCCTTGTTTCATGTAGACAGCTCTTAACAACATATATTGGAATTTCACACAAATCGTGATTGAATTAGAATCCAAAGAAGTGACAGTAGATACCTTTTGAAGTAGTTCTCAAATACAGTGTAATTACACTGGGTGCCTTTAGCTCCAGGTTGTTAAGATTCACTGGCATGTAATGTATTTCACTAGTCCTGCTATGGTTCATGGTTTAATGTTGTTAGCTATGAATTTCATATGAATCTTTTTTTAGCAATATTTATTCAGTTGCTGTGCTATTAAGAGCAAGTGTGTAGTGGTGGTTATTAAAATTCATCTGTCTTTTCTGCTAATTGCATAATACTAATGATGTACATCTTTGCATAATACAAAAATCTTATACTGCTTGCATCATTTGGTTTTGTAAATTATTCAGCATTATGCGTAGCTTAATATTATTCCTGCTTTTCTCAAAAGTATTATAATTTCCTTATATTCGATTTACAGCTTTGGAACAACTATTTTCATTTGGCTGTGGCTTTTATTACCCAAGATTCACTACAGCTAGAAAACTTTTCCCATGCAAAATACAACAAAATCCAGAACAAGTAAGCAAAAATGTGTACTTCAGCTTATGTCTCTTATTGTGTAGTAAAATGGTGATAAAGATAATGATAACAATACCTTCTATATTTTTTCCTAGATATGGAGATATGAGACGTTTAATTGGCTTTGCTATCCGTGACATGTGGTACAAACTTGGTGAGTAGGCAAAGGAGCTTAATTGCAACTGAATCCACTGCTTGTTTCATTGAAAAAAAAATTCAGAAATTTATACTGGAATGGAATGTCCAGTGGGATGGTGTCAGTGTTAACACTGAAGGACAGCTCTTCAGCTTCGAGCATGGAACAAGCATATAGCTTATTCTGTATAGAAATCAACGTACAGAATTAATGTGCATGGTGCGCTGTATGCTTTCTTCTTCCACGTAATTTGCTGGTTTATTCATAAATACAATGTAGTGCAGCGAACCTCCCCATCTCCCTAATATACCACATCTATTGCTAAGAAACTGTCTCCAAACAGGGACATTTCCATCCCTCATGGGGTGTCAATGCCTGCTGCAGAGGCAAGAGGAATTCCCTGACTCTCCCCTTAGTGTGTTTACATTTTACTAATTACCTTTCCTCTCACCCTGCCTCGGTCAAGTAAGTTTTGCAGTGTGTGAACCTCTGACTCAGCAATGTTGCGAGGTAAACTAAGCTATGGAGAGGCATAATATTACCCTATATTATTAAACAAAGAAGCCAGCTATGATTTTCAAAACGCACTGAAAGGGATGGTTTCTTATTATCCAAACTTATTTAGACTATTTGTTTTACCCTGGAATTTTTTTTTCAGTTCTTATATTAGGATGTGTGAAATTTCTTTATGATCTCTATTAAACTTGCTAGTTTTTAGGTGTGCCAGTGTATCAGTGCTTGCCTGGAGATTTCAGATGTTTCCATCACGTTGTACATACTCCTTCTTGTCATATATACCCCTTTCAATCTTTCTTTTCTTAGATTTTTTCTTTTACTATTTTTTTGTAGAAAAAAAATTATGCATCAGTATACTCTGGTGTATCAAAAAGATGCAGTCAGGATTTTAAAGGTTTTGATACTTTTGCTGATGAAATGGTGAGCTCTCAAACATGTTTTCAGCATGGTCATTCACTTTCTAATTTAACACCATTGTTGTCCTTTTTAATACTGCTAGGTGTAAATCTGGAATTAAAATTTTTCAATTTAGCTTTTGATCCTAGAACCATTAACATCTGTTTCTTAAAATAAAAGTTCAAGTTTTCATTTTACTACAAAGTACAAGAGATCTGTGTATTTGAGCTTTCCTGTTTGCATCCTACTCAGGCTGAATCTGAGAGTCCATGTCAAAGACAGTAAACACAATGGCTTTTTAAAACTGTAAGGACCTTTAACAGTTTTGTCTAGCATAATGTTGAAGACCAAAATATTGTTTTCTGATATCCACATGCATTATTACTTTATTTAAATAATATTCTTACATACCAAATGGAAAAAGTGAGACAGAATTTTTTCAAACTAATGTGCAATAATTCTTAATAAATAATGCCCCTTCCATTTATTTTCTATAATTTTCAGACTCCCTCTGTAGCTTTAATAAAAAGGAATCTGCCTGCTGAAAAGCAGTAGGACATCTGAAGTATAAACCACTTTTGATGGATAAACATACAAGATTGAAACAGGCAAATGCATGTCAAAGAATCTCATACCGTGACCTCTGTAGTGCCTTTCAAATTCTAAATAAAATTGCCATGTTCTCTAGGGCAGAGTATCTTCCTTTGTCCTTTTCAGTCATTGTAAGGTTTGAGGAAATGTTACTCATGATTTCTGACATGGAAATAACAGTTGCTGATGGCAGTATAATCTTCAAAAAGCTTTATAATTTTTTTAATTTAAAAAATATTTTTATTTATGTATTTAAAGTTGTGTGTTAAGGTCTTTTGGTTATAACTGTAATGTTAGTCTCTCAGTCGAGCAATAAGTGTTGCTATCATTTAGCTGTAAGTTTCTTCTTTCTACTCATACTAGAGGATTGCTTGGGAAAGTCAAGATTTATAGAGGTGAATGGATAGCTACATAACACATGAATTTCTATGGTTTTCAAAAATTACAGACCTCTAAGGCCTAATACATATAAGTATTGGAAGTTACTCAGTCGTAAGATTCTTTTCAATCTTATTGACATTACTGATTTAACTAGGATTAATAAAGATTTTAAACAACATGAGTGGAAGAAAAAATAATGTTGCATAAAACTGTTGAAGTCAGTTCAGTTATGCTTAGAGTTAGTATGGCACCCATATAAAAGGAAAATCAAAATCCTTTTTAATTACAGAACAAGTGTGGTCATACCTACTTATGAGAATATTTTTTTATCTCCTTAAAAGCTTTGGGCAGTATTGACGTTCTTACACAGATCATTGGATTTTGCTGGTGGTCTGCTCCACATAGCAAATGTTTTTCTTCCCCAAGAAACAAGCAACATTTGAAGAACATCTTGGATCTGGTTGTTTATGCAGATTTGGATTTTCGCTGGCAGCTGATGGAACAGTTGTGCTACAAGATAATTTTGTGTGGGTTTAGGAGTTGAGTTGTAATAGCTAGTGTTTCTATTATTGCTTCCAATGTTTGATGCTTTGGTTGGTTTGTTGTATTGGTTGCATTATTTTATGTTATTCAGATCTGAAAGCAAGTAACATTTTTCTCCTTCATAAGCTAGAAAGGCTACACCATGTGACATTGTTGTGTGGTGCTGTCCTACTGATAGAATTGGGGACATTCTTAGGTTTTTACTGCCTTCTACTCTCAGTATTTAAAAGATGTCAAAAGCTGAGAAACTGAAATGTTCACTGAAAATGTCAACTCAGCTGGCATATATGCTTATTTCTGGCACTGAATTCTGGCATCCTAGAATGAGACTGTATCCATTAACATGCTTTCCGTTTTTGAGAAAGAATAGAGATGAGTGACTAAGTCGTAAGACTTCATCAGCACAGATACTTTAAAACACCGCTTTAAATTATTGCAAGTCCTAAATGTTTTCCTATTAAAAATATTGGGGTTTTTTTTCTCTCCTCTCAAATACCTGATTTGTGTTTCTGTTTAAGGCCAGAATAAAATTTGCTTTATTCCGGGGATGGTTGGCCCCATCTTGGAAATGACTCTTATTCCAGAAGTTGAACTACGAAAAGCCACAATCCCAATTTTCTTTGACATGATGCTGTGTGAATATCAAAGGACAGGAGAATTCAAAAAGGTAATTAAAAATACTCTGAAAATTCATTAAAAATGTCATGTGTTCAGTTTATTTCTGGTAAATGTGTGGTGTGGGCTTTTTTTCCTAAAGAAAGTAAAATCCAAAATATTAAGAACAAAGGAATAGTTCTTTTGCAAGCGAATGTAGGCTCTCCTTAGTGATTTACTTGGACTTAAGTAAAACTTTCATCAAGACAAGAATAAAGTGCTGGAGCAGGGGCTCTGAGAGTTTGCAGGATCTTTATCAAAACTTTCAAAATTTTACTGAAAAAGATTCTGAGCAGCAGGACATGACATTATTCAGCCCTCGGTTAAATAGGAGTTAGAATTCAGTGACCTCTAGGGGTCCTTTCTAATCTAAATTTTTCATTATATCCCTTCCTTGTGACATAGATACTGATAAGCCACAACTTCCAATTTTTAATACATATCTGACAGATGTAGCAATGAAAATTTTATTGTGTATTACCAGATTTCTTAGGAAACTCTAACTTTTGTCAATATTTATTGTGGGAAAAAACACCACTGTGAAGAACTGATATTCCTAAAACATTTTCCACAGTCATTTTGAAAAGGGTTTTAAAATTACAAGTATTAAATATTTTTTGTTGATGGTGGGGGGATGGTGGGACAGGACATTTGGGAATGTGATCTGGCTTGCTGTGGCCACCTGGGCACTGAGTATCTGCCAGCTTCTTTCCTAGCTGACTTTTCCATTCTCTGCAAGCTCTTTGGGCATGGGCTCACCTTATTCTATGTTTGCATGCTGCCTTTCAGAGGAAATTTTAAATTGGAGATTCAGGCTTTGTAGTTACACAAACAATTAATTCAGAACAATCTGTGTCACGGTAACTGGCAAACAAAAAGTCATAATTTTAGACTTTCATAGGAAAGTAAATATAAATATCTTGCTCATGTACCAAGCAATGTTTAATACTTGAAATCATGTGGGGCATTTCTGTGTCGACAAAGTGTGGAACAAATGAGCAGATGGAATTTCCATTTTGGTCTGTGTTCCCCAGTGCAAAGCTTTTGGTTCAAGGCCAAGATTAAAAATCACTTTGCTTCTGTGCATCTGTTCTATGTCCTAATAGTCCTATATTTGCTGCCTTAAAAATGTTTTTTTGCTCTTGGCTTATACTTCATCTCTTGGGAGAGATGCACCGATCTGTACAGACCAAAAATCCTGAAAACTCATCAGTCATACTGGCCGACTAACAACAACAGCTTAGGAGCCTGGATGGGGCCAGACACTTAGGTCACCCTTAAATGACTTATTATGCTAATATAGATAAGTTTCAGGTGATATTTTTTCAGTGCTGGGAAGCGAAGATGTTCATTATTGCAGCTTAAACATGAGCAAAAAAAAATATTTTTTATCAGATGGCACCAAAACTATTTCATAACTGAACAGCTGAGCCTCATTGGATTCTAATGTTCAACTTCAGCAACTGCAATCATTTACTAGTCAAGACTTGTAGGGTTTGTTCTCCCCTTTCCTATGGATGAAGTAATTAACATGTATTTCTTAAACTTGCACCTGTAAGTTTGGCAATTTTATTTTTAAAAATAGATATTTTAAAGGAAAGGCACATTAAGTTTTGTGACTTAAAATTATTACCATCTTAATTAGAAAGGGTAAAGAATTAATATGAAGAGAAAATTATTTGATACACAAACATGTAAACTCCAGCTTTTTGCAAGTGGACAATTTTCATATACAGGTTGGCATTTAGTGTTATAAAGGGTATTAAATCTTTAGTATAAAATTTTGAGAATGATAACGTTATTTCAAGACTGCCCTAGGCACTCAGGAGCCTAGAGTGACATTCAATTAAACCATAATTTTGCTGAACTTTAAAAGTAAATGATTTATTTCTAATCTAATCTTCTCTAATGAGAGAAGGGGGGAAAGCACAGAGACATCTTTATTAGTTGAGTCTCTACTGGCACTGGATCTAGAGCTTGTCTGGTACCTCCCACATGATTTAATAAACTTTACCTAAAAAGCTGATTTTGTTAACCTGATGTGGTACTGTGCTGAGGCTGCTGTGTGGCACTGCTCCATCCTGGGTGTGCACACACATTATCGTGGTGTCACCTCAAGAGGTTGTCTCCTGCTTTATGCATACAATGTGTGCAATAAGGATATGAAGATATTTGAATTTATCCAGTAGGAATTGAATTTTATTTAGCTATTTCTAGGAGATCAACTAATCCCAGAGAAAACAAAATTCCACTGCTGCTTATCTCAAGAGCTATGGACTAGATATGTATACATTTAATGGAATGGAATTTATACAGAGGTGTGTGGCATACTAAGGCATTTTCTTTGCAATCCTTCCTTTTCATTTGCACATTTAACTTCCATTCACACAGAATTAATGTTATATAAGCTTGTAATTTTAAGTTTAATTGAAGATGTAGGGAGGAAATAATTAATATCTAGTAATTTTAGTTGTCAAGGCTCCGTCTGTCATTAGCTCAAAGAGCTAGGAATCTTGGAAAGGCAATTTATTGAAATTAGGTTCAGTGGCTCTGGATAGAAATTCCTGTAAATATATCCCATTCTCCTTCAGGTATAAAGGGGTGCTTATTGCCTATGTGTTGGACACATGATGTTAAAAGCATCCCATCCTCCAACTGTAGGCAATCTATCTTTTCTTGAAAGGTAGGTAGGGTTGTGCATTTTATTAAGATTTCCCAAAGCAAGACACATCATCAAGCAGCCTAGTACTATTTCTTATAACTGATAATCTGAGCCCAAAACCTAGAAGGACTTCAAAAAACCCCCCAAACAAGCAAACCTAAATAATAATAATAATAATAATAATAATAATAAATTAGCTCTGTGCAGAAGAAATGGAAACATCATTTAAACAAACATGGATTCAAGTTATGTTGTGATTTAACTTGGCTTAGGAAATATTATTTCATCTGTGTTTATATTTTTATTCAAATAAGTAATTGTGTTTGGTATTTTCAGTTTAGTATCTCTCATTGGTTCCACCAGTTGCTGAAGTTATCTGGGAAAGGTTTAATTTGCTTTCTTTCCTGGTTGTTGTCGGACTATGTCAGAAAATAGTGCTGACTGATGGTTTGTTCTTGGGTTTACCTAGTTATTGCTCGAGTTAGAAGCTAGATGTTTATTCTTAGTGAACCTATTGGAGTCTCATATCTTTCTGAGCTAACAACTGTAAAAGGTTACTAAATAAGTGAATACAGGTGTTCTTAGGAAGCTCCTCTGGCATGTGACTGACAATTGCTCTAAATATTTCTTTATTTCTTACATATTTCTTTTCATAACATATTTCTTACCCTTCATTCTTGAAATTTTATTATGCATAAGGATTTTAGAAGGATGTGAGGTCATCCCATTAGCAGAAACCAAGTTTGTATGGCTTGGTGTTCCAGACAGATCCATGTAGAAAAACCAGAGACGTTTTGTGGTTTGGTATGGAAGAATGTTCAGAGATGTGGAGGTTTCTTGGATCTATTAGACAGATAAGCAAGTGGCTTAAAAGCCAAATTGGTGCCAATGACAATTAGACACACTCTGCTTAAGTTAGAGGAGAAATACTCTTTCCAGGGCTTAATTTTGGTACAGACACATCAAAACTTTTTGTTATATTTCTACCAGCTGCTTTATTTTGGTTTAAGCAACTGGCTTTTATGCAGCTTGTTGAGAAACTGCAGGAAAGATGCTTAGGAAGAGGTTTTGTTGTTCAGATCCAGCATCTGTGAAATTATTGCCTCGGAGAACTAATCAATTCCCTACCTGCTGAATAAGTACTAGGAAGGTTTCAAGAGGTGGGGGATTTTCTGCAGGTGCCTGACTTGCACCATATTCACAGATTTCTGTCCTACTGCAGTAAGTCCACGGATTTCAGCTCTAGAAAATGACCGGACTGAATGTTTTTGCTTAATATTGCCTTGTCCTGAAACTGCTGTGTACTGCTGTTTCCCATGTTACTAATACACATATATATGCTAACACACGTAGAAATTGATTCTGAGCCCTTTAAACTTCTTTTTCAGCCTGGACCAGCCAGAACGGTTTGTTTTTTTCTGTTTCCTCTATATTTCAGTGGTGACTCTTTATTTTCTATCATTGGTATAGTATGTACTGTTACACTGGCTAAGTTTGTAATTAGAATACAGATCTTTAATTTTGTAATTAGAATACTAGTCTTTAATTTGTATTCTAATTACAAAAGCTATTATATAGAGCAGCAAAACCTGCAAGTAACAGGACACAGAATTGTTCTGGATCACAAAGTATTGGTACTCCTAACAAACCAAAATTCTTTACGGCCTTTAAAGAAAAAATAAGGTTCCCTGTTATGTGACACTCCTGGAAAAAAAGTATTTAGAAATAGTACTAATAAATAAATAGCCTTTTCCTTCTACTGAAATCAGAAAATGGGATTGTTGTTTCTACTGAACAATTTATAGTTTTCTCTGAGAACGTTATGGGAAGTAATCTCTCTGAAATAGAGACTGAGATCTGAACTCATTAAGTATTTTGAGGAGCAGTGTAGAGCCTATTCAATACACCATTTATTGCCAACTTCTGTTGAAATACTCGACTACGTGCCCCACAGTTCTGCTGGAGTTAGTCCTATGCTGCTGTTAATGTTCCTCATATGTGTACTATACAGGTTTTCAAATTCATATTCAGCAATGACCTTTTATATGTAGGCATCTTGCTGATAATTGCAACATATTTTCCTTAGTTTTCCCCTTCATCCAGGCAGCAGAATATTTTAACTATTCTATCTATTTAAAGCAGTGCTATTCACATTTTCATGAACATTACTTTCCTACTCAGCCGTCTTAAAATACACTATACCTGGTGCTGAGCTGGAGAAGTCGCCTCTCTACACCATTGTACAGAGTCTACGCAAATTGTATCCAAGTTCTTCTGTATCATATTGACCCCTTGTGAAGTGTTTCAATATTTCTATTTGAAGCATAGCTGCCTGGTGCTGCATTATAATCCTACAAACAATTTTGGTTTCACACATTTACAGCTGTGGTTTTGTTGTTTTCATTTGGTCTGAGACATAGGAAGTGGATGAAATTGCACCTTCTAGAGAAGAGAGGAATGTATCTGTGTTGCCTAATTTTCTGCACCTATTTTTTTCCTTTTGTGTGCGATAAGTGCAGAAGCTAGACCACTCAAGACACTGTTTCAAAGCTCCTTGAAAGAACTAATGGCCCACTTCAGCATTCTGCCTAAAGAGCAGTTTGCAGCATCGGGATGACCCAGTAGATCCAGGGCTGGATGCACGGCTTCCTGCTGTCTTTGAGTACTGGTTGAGTAATCCTGCTAGTTCTTGTGTCTCAGTACGGAATAGTAGTCATTGCTGTGAGAAGATGAAACCTGGGAAATTCTACAGTGAATGGGTAGCAAACATATGAATATAATTTTTGCCATATTTGAGTAATGTGTTCATATGATACTCAAAGATTTTAGTAGAAAACTTGGGGTGAGGAGGTTGAGGTCCTTTGTGACTGCATAAAGATGACATTGACAGCCACATTGGAAAAGTTTAAAAAAGCGTTGGTATTAAAAGCTTGTCATTCTGTAACTGTTCTTTTCAAGTCTATACCAAATTCTTTTCTCATATGATGATATCTGAACATGATGCAATTAGTTGGATGCAAACAAAGAATGACTTTGCATTAAGACTTTGAAATTCATGTATTGCATTTCCTTTCAGAAGACATACCCAAATGAAATGGAAGCTTAGTGAAAGTGTATGTCCAGGCTTTTGGCATTGCTAAAAGCCCAGACTATGAATCAAACCAATGAATCTTGAAATGCTTTGATAAGTTCTAACGTTTTCATATAAAAAAACAAAATGAGATGTCCAAGAATGAAATATCAAAGAAAATCATCAGGCAAGAGCCTTAGAAGCAATGAAAGTAAAGGCTAAGCACAGAACACAGTCAAACTGGTTTAGAGAACAAGACAATATTAAAAGTATTCCCACTGTAGTTAGAGCTAGAAACCAGTCAATAAATAATGGCTCTGCCTTGAAGGGGTTTTCCATTGGTGCTGTACTTATTTGTGCTGAGTTTCCAAACTGCAGGTGCAAAAAGATACCTGCTTCTTCACAACAAAATATTTGAAGCTTGGGAAAAAATATGCTAATGGACTGGCTGTTTTTTAGTGATTTTTTTTCTTTTAGCTTTTTAAAACCTGCAGCATCTTAATATTTATTTCTGCTAAACTTATTGAATTAAATTATTTTTTACCATGCAATATTTTAATTACATTAATTTTAATTATTGTTCTGGTTTCCAAGATTGACAATAGATATATCAGATAGATTATTTTAAAACACTATATTTTTTGAACACTTCTTTTTGTTGTTGTTTCGGAAGGGCAACAATGAGTACACCCAGTAATTTGGTTCAAAATGCCTGGGTCTACACTGGACAATATTAACGGGGATATATTTTCCTTTTTCCTTGGAACCATCTCCCAAAAATTTCCAACTGACTTTAGTTACTAGGATCTTTTTCCCCTAATTTTCCATTGATATTTTCATTTTATATTGGGAAAAAACAAACAAACAAACACAATCTTTTGTATTTCTGTTATGTTTATGATACATAAATAACAACTATTTGAGAATATATTTCAAACATGGAAATGATAATGCTTGAAGCTTCTTGGGAAGTGTGTGTGTGGGATCAACCCCAAAGAACCTATATATGTGTATTACAGTTTCTACAGTTTTAATTTCCTAGATCTGAATGCAGTCTGCATAATATATGGTAAAGACAAGGTAAACTAATTACAAACTCTAAACTGAACGTGTTGGAATGGATTAACCCTTTCAAGATCATAAAGCAGTTTCCCATACATAATGCATTGCAAAGGCTTTGAAATGACAAATTCCAGTTGTACGTTTATATTGAAGTAATACCGTAACATTTATATAATTAAGGTATGGTCCTGCAAAGTGTGCTTGGTTAAAATATAATCCAGGATGTACTTCAATTTCTTTAAGAGCTAATGGTATATTACTATGGTATATTAATGGTATATTACTGAGAAATTCTCCAGAGATGATGTGGGAGTTTATTACACTTTAAAGATGTCAAACTATTGCCACTGAAAATTTGTATGTGTATTTGTAATGACAATTTTTCAGGTTATTGTCATTTTCCCAGATAACTTTTTCCTTACCTGTGTGACAAACTTTGAAAATTGGCTTTATCTTCTTCTGAATATTGTAAATATTGTTCCCTTGCCCAATTATGTAAAACTACCTGAAGCGTACATGAGAGAGTGATACAGGGTGTAACAAAAGCAGCAAGTAAATAATATAGATAACATCTTCAGATACCCAGATTCAAGAAATTCATTACAGGAATGACCTAGCCCAGTTGTCAAGGGTGACGCTGCGAACTGGGATGTAGTGTTTCTCTGCAAGCCAAGTTTGGGATACAAGGAGACCTAGAAGCCTTGGAGTTTTAAGACATGGCTGATCAATAATAGCTAACAAGGTGTGATCAGTGGAGAAATATTAACAATATTTAATTTTTTCTCTCTTTGTATGCACACAGGCTGTATAGGTTCTTTTTCAGTTCCGACAGGGAAAAAGGTACTTTTTGACCTTACAAGTAGAGAAATAAGGCTGCTGATGGCTCCAAATGAACTGGTGTCATAACTGTAAAGTAAAATTGAAGAAATAGTGCAGTAGAGGGGAAAGAATTGTGCCTAACTACAAAAATAGCTTGTTGTCTTTGTTTATACGCCACTGTTTTCTAATTAGGGTCTAGATCAGCCTAACAAATAGCAATTAAGTGAGGTATTGCATACCGTAGGATTGATCCTATTTTATCTGGGTGAAGGTGGTTCTATTTACTCTGAAATCCTGCATTTCAAATTAGAGATGCTCTATGAAAACCCATGATATTTAATGGTTTTTATTAAATAAAATAACTCTAAGCCTAATTCCTCAGGATATTTTATCAGTTTGTACTAAGAAACAGCTGTCTACAGATAGTTGGATGTGCGTTATTCAAGTGTTTAACCCTGGGGAATATGTGATATAACTATACAGAGATATTATTTTGATGCTGTATTGAAATATGTTTGACATTTGGATACCTGCTCCATGTTTTGATTTTTCTTTCTTTATTAGTTTGAAAATGAAATAATTTTGAAGTTGGACCATGAGGTTGAAGGAGGACGAGGTGATGAACACTACATGCAGCTGTTTGAATCCATGTAAGTACTGTGTTGGAATAACAAAGGCCTTCAGGATGTGTTTTTATCTTACTGTTTCCACTTCTCATGTTGGTAATCTCACTTAAAAATCAAACAGAATCTCAGCAGCTTATTTTAATGAAGGGACTGGAAATAACCTACTGTTTCAGTGAACCTGGTCTGAATTGTAGTTTTGCTCATTGAAATAATTTTCCTGGTTGCTTTTGAGTATTTTGTGCTGCAGCTAAATTATGAAGGAATTATACCTAACCTACATTTCTCTATCCAAGAAATCCCTGCTTGGATAACTTTCAAGCAATGATAATTAAAAATTCACCCCACTTTTTAGTCTTTCCCATTTTTCTTTATATAACCTTTCTTGGTTTTACTTCACACTGCTAAGAAGGAGGTATTTAAGATGTCTTATTTGCTTTTCTAGTCTAGATTGAACTTTGAGATTATTCTCTGAATTTACATAAAATTACTATCCTGGATTAAGAATATTGCAGGGTGCTATGGTTTAATTAAAACATCTCTATTTCTGTATTTCTAACAATCCCAAAGCCTATAACATCTCCTTCTCTTCTTGGCCACCCACATTCAGTTTTAATCTTGGACTTAATGGCTATGTCTTCCCTCATGGCAGGCTGCGTGTGAGGTTTGGGGCATTGGTGGAATCCTTGCACCTCCCTCTGTGAACCTGGTCCTAGCTTTGTGCCTTAGACTGGAACAGGGAGAAAGTACGTCGCTCAGCATACACTGACTCAGGCATTGATAACCTAATGGTTATTAAGTATAAAAATTCTATAGCACTTTGGCTACCTGACAAAATCGATAGTCTTTGTGACATTGAATGGGTACATTTTTACTTTCTCAAAGCCTGCTACCTTGTCTGTGTTGTATTTTTGTGTAGGGGGTGGAAATCTTTGCAAAGTCACATCCCTTACCATGTGAAGCATGAAATCTTTGCGTATGCCACAACGGAAAAAAGTTTAATTTCAGTGAAGAAATAATTTTGTAAAAAATACTGAATTACTTAACTTTTACATATTGTTATTTAATTCTTATGTGAATATTATGTGGTTATGTTCTAATTAAATAGTAAAATTTAAAAGAAATATTATTTTCATCAAATGTAATTAAAATATTAATTGTTTCTTTAGTGTCTGTTCTGTGAGGAGGCAGGTAAAATACAGAGAGGCAGGCTTGATAAAAGTGCAAGTACTGACACTTTTCAAGCACTATAAATCTATTTGAAATTGATGCACTGGCAAGGACAGATGAAGTTTTAAAAATGTCTCGTTTACTTCCTAACATGCAATGACTATGTAAACTAGGAGCAATAAAGACATTTTTCAAATTGGATTGTTTACTGTTTGGCTTCAAGCCTCAGGACAGCAAAGAGGTGACCCAGAGATGTTCAGATTAGCTCTTGGTACGACCAAAACCAGACCTGCAAATACATAGTTTTCTTGAGCCCACTGCTGCAGAGCCTAAACACTGATGCCTGCCTGAACTGTCGGTACAGTTCATCATCTTTCACACTGGGCATTCAGCTGACACAATGGACATTTATTGCAGTGCTAAACTTTCCTTGCTGCTAGTAAGTTGGTTTTTTCTGAGTTTTTTTTAACATTTGTTCTGTGGTTTTTTTCCCCAAAATATCCATATAAATCTTCCTTGCCTCAATTTAAGCCAATTATTTCTTGTTTTACCTACAGGGGACATAAAGAATAATTTGATGTTTGGGGTTTTTTTGGGTTGTTGGTTTGTTTTTTGTTTTTTTTCAGCAGCTTTTAACAAGTTTGAAAGCTGCTGTCAGGTTTCCTTCAGTGTTCTCTTTGAACCCCAGTGTTTCAGTTGATCATATGGAATGTTTTCTAGCCATTTCTAGACATTTCTACAACGTCTACATCTATATTAAAAGACTACATTGTCTTGAAGATGGGAACAGTATTTGAACTATATCATTGCAAAGAGAAAATCTTCCTTCAGATCTTGCATATGAGACTCTTTGAAGTTTACCTTTTCTGAGCTGTGTAACATTGCTTGCTGGTCTTGTTTGCAGTTTACTGTTCCATTCACATACTTTTCTAGAGAACTGGTACCTGTCCAGTTAAACCCCATCTTTTGGCAGTCCAGTTAAGTAGTCCCATCAAATGTACTACCATAGCCTTTTATCTTTCTGCCTTTCCAAGTTACTTTTCTTTCTTTAAATACCCGTTTTTTTTTCCCTTGATACATTCTACAAGACTTCAAGGTTTCTGTATTTCTAAAGATGTCACTTCATATCATCTCCAGATAATTTTTTTTTGTTCCATCCTTGAAGATGTTTAATGGTACCTGTAGAGGGGCAGTTGAAGCAGAGGCTGGTGACCTGTCTGCGGGTAGGACCCTGTTGGTTGGTTGGTTAGGTTTTAACCTTCCTACCTTCACACCTTTCAAAGCAGGGATTTCAAGCCTCTGTCCTCAACTCCTTTTTCCAACTGGATAGATACCCAGTTAAATTGGTCTCCAGATTAATTCATTTGGTCATATGTTCATTAACTCATTTTCTGTGACTAACTGCGCTCCTTCGGAATTCCAATTCCCACCTGTACCCAGATAGTTAGCAGCAGTCAGTGTCTGTCATGTGTTTGTGCTCTTCTCTGCAACCAGCACTTACCCGCACTGCTTGGCTGCTGGGACTGAACTAAATAGGTTCAGCAGAAGTATAAGCACTGCCTTGTGTTTGTCCATAGTCCTCAACGTTAGCACGTGCCGTGCAGGGCTGTGCCCTGTGCTGATGAATGGATGATGAATTTCCTTAGTTTCCCACTAAGGAAAAACTGCGATAACGTGGAACAGATGAGAGGCTGTTCTCAATAGGCAGAATAGACAAGGCTACCCCGTTTTGGGAACTGGAGGAGGAGCAAGCTATATGAATACAAGTTGTGCTATGCCGCTTGTCCTCAAGCTCAGAAAATGATTTCTGGCGTGTTTCAATTACTAATACACGCAACAACAGAAAAAAGCACTTGGAAGCTTTCCGGTTCCCCATAATTGCAGTGTCCCATGTTATGCAGCTTTTTCTTGAGCTTCATTGAAAATATTTTTTATTTTAAAGCTTCTATTTTTTTCAAGCTCTGTTTAAAAATTCAGAAGTTTCTTGCTCCCTCCTAGGGGGTGGAATCTTCTGAAGTTTTATGTATATATGAAGTTTTTATTGTATAAAGCTGAGCAAGACAACTTTTAAAATCTTCCTTCTTGAGACAGGTATTCCTCTCTCCTGTTTGTTTTGTATTTCTCCTCTGTGTGTATTCCAGTTCGTCTTTTGTTAGTGACTGGAGTTATGTACTGTATCCTGGGTGAAATCTAGCAATAGCTTGTGTTTTACGTCAGTGTTTTTTCTAGTTGCTTTGGAAAGAACCGTGATGTCTTGGTGACTCATGCTCATTTCACACTCAAGTAATGTTCATAGTTCTGCCTTGTTTGTTGTCAATCCAAGTTGAACCTATGGCAAAAATTCATAATATCATTTAAAAGTTGACTGTAATTCCCTTTGTTAGCATCTTATCCTCTTTCTGATACTTACATAGGTAAAATAACTTATTTTCCTGTATAGTATTCCAGTCTCCTGTATGGTTCTGAGGCTTTCTTACTTTCTCTTCCACAAATATAATGTGCTACAGCCTTTCCTGTCAGTTGTCAGCTCTTCAGACCCTTTAGTATTTATCATTTCATTTGCCATATTTGATGTCATAAGCCACATTTCAATAATTTATTTAAATATTTCAATTATTGTTTCAGCCTAGTCAAACAGCAATTAAATTATTCTCTTTTTATCTGTTAGCCTCTGCCTGTCACATCTTGTACAATGTAAATAATCTTTTAGACATGCATGTACACACTCCCTCTGTCTTGGCAAAATAACTCTGTTGGAGCTGTGCAATCAAAGGAATAAACATTAGAAGCTGTTTTTACTTTGAGTTAGAACTTTGAGACTGGGTACTGTGCTGAAGTCCCATTTGAGGCCAAAGCTTTGAGGATTTCTTTGCAGTTGAAGTTAATATGAATATGTATTTTCTGAAGAAAGCTTAAATAATTCTGAGGAGTGAAAAATTACTTTTGCAATTAATTGAAAAATTAATTAAAACTTAATACTTTTTAATGAAAGGTTTAAAATAGTGTACTTAAAGATTAATAATAAATTATTAAATGTATTTGCATATAAATTGAGTGCTGTTAATGAAACACTAAGAGGTCACACATTAAGAATGATATATCATTGAAACTGCTCAGCTTAAGCACACAGCATAGTTTCAGGGATAATTTTGCAATTGCTCATTTGTTTTTACTATTTTCCTGTGAGAATACATGGTGACTTTGATATGTTATTAATAGGATATGCCAAATCTACGTGTAATTACTTTGTGCATTGTGGTGGGTTGACTTTGGATGCCAGGTGCTCACCTAGCTACTCTATTGCTCCCCATCTTTGGTAGGATGGGGAGGGGGGAGGATGAAAATAAGACGGAAAAGAACTCATGGGTCAAGGTAAAGGCAGTTTGAAAAAGCAAAATCAGTGTGTGGAAGCAAAGAAAAAAAAATATCTCTATTTTCCATCAGCAGATGACGTGCAGGCACTTCCCGGGAAGCAGGGCTTTGTTATGTGTCACAGTTGCTCTGGGACAAATGTAATAATGCATCCCCCTCGTCATCCTCCCTTCTCTTAGCTTTTATTTCTGAGCAAATGTCATATGGTATGGAATATCCCTTTGGACGGTTTGGGTCAGCTGTCCTGGCTGTGTCCCTTCCCAAGATCTGGTCTACCCCCAGCCTACTGGCCTTTGGGGGTGAGAGGGGTTTGAAGACAGCCTTGGTGCTGTGGAGCGCTGCTCAGCAGTAGCCAACACACGGGGGGGACCAACACCTTCCTGGCTACCAAGGCAAAGCACAGCACTGTGAGGGCTGCTGTGGGGGAGCTAACTCAGCCAGACCTAATATATGCACCTACACATATATATGTGGACATATATAAGCGTATATATGAATATATATAGACATGTGAATATATATAAGAATACATGTGGATATATATATATGTGAAAATATCAATATATGTGAGTATATATGTATGTATATATATAAGAAATGCAGTTTGTCAGAGAGAATCCCAATGGAAAACCAGAATGCTAAGCAGAGGAAACAAACTCTTAAGCAAAGAAAGAAAATAATCCTTAATGAGGTGCTGGTAATCATTTGATAATGTTTAAACAGCTAAGCTTTGAAACCAGGGCTATGATAGTAATGTGAAATACCTACTCCTAAATCACTTCAGCACTTTATAGAAACAGCATACACTAATACCTTGTTAATGTAAATTGGAATCCGATGATGATGTATAAAACTTATTTTCCTGTATTTTTATGAAAAGAGGGCTACCTGCTTTTTTTAATCTGCAGCAAGTTTATTGTTTGGATTTGCCTATTTCTTAAGAGCAAATGTTGAGATCTTGTTAGTGAATGTATCTTTTGACCTAAATTTTGACCTAAAATTCTAGTTTATGCTAGTTCGAACTTTCTACTCACATGTAACTGTACAAAGACAAGAAAATAATTGTTGCATGCATTTTATGTTGCACAGTTACAGAGGAAAGGGAGGTGTGATGTTCATTGCAACAGTGTGGCATTCCAGGGACTTGAGTTAGATGCACCACTGACACGGGTTTCTCCTTTCTGAAATTGTAGGTATACCCTTGAATTTGAAGACATTTTCAAACAGGAAAAGTCAAGTTTTCGTTTTTTTACTCTGATTTATATCCCATCTGTCTTCTGCATATCTAAATTACCAACCCACAAAGGGAATTTTCAGAGCATTTTGCAGTTGCTTTAGCTCTAATTCAGTATTTGCCTTCAGGTCCAAACAATTTTTCATCTAATGGGGCACTAATTTTCACAGTATTGTAAAAACCTTTTTGTGTGTTTGCAGCCTTACAGAGTGTGCGTGTCAGTATCCTGGCATTTCTAAATTGGTTGAAAGTTTTGTCAGCCTAGTTAAAGGCCTCCTGGAGAAGCTGCTAGATTACCGAACGGTGATGAATGACGAAAGCAAGGACAATCGCATGAGCTGTACTGTGAACTTACTGGTATGTTCTCTTTTGTAATTCTTGTGTGAGAAAAGGGAAGAGCTTTAGAATCCATTTACTAACAATGAAGACAAATCCTCCTGGGGACAGTGCTCAATACTGATTTAAACTCTGAGGCATGAGATTTTCGTATTTATTTGCATGGACATAATTCATATGATATTTTTGTATGAGATTTTCATATTTATTTGCATGCATAATCAAGAAAGCAATGTCCACTCAGTTCTTTGGTTTTGTTTGTATGTTTTATCCACTTCGATTTCGTGGATAAGTAAGGAAGTCTACTGCTCATGCACCTTGACCTTTTGATAGGCTAAACATAACAGCAGGCTTTTGCCAGAGGCAAGTTTTGCATGAGGAACTAAGCCACTTGCTGCTTTAGCAACTCAACAATTATTTTCTTTGAATCTGGGATAGAAACCTGCAAGCTACACTGGCAGTAAGGTGCCAAGAAGATCTGAGTCTCTGATCTGGTTGTAGGCCACCTTGTTGGGGTTTTTTTATTCCTATTTTGTAATGAGGATATCACATACAGAAATTCCTCCACCAGGAAATTCCTCTAAGCTGAAGAGGAACCTTTATCAACTTTAAAGGCTGGAAAAAGAACATGGTTAATATTCATTGTGCTCACATTCTCTCTGTTCCTCAGTAATCATAGAATTGCTGGACAATGTGGTATCAATTCCTGCAAGTCTTCAGGACACAATTCTTGTCATACATTCTGCACAGCCTTAGGAACTTGTATACCTACAGAAGTGTTATGATGAAAAAAATGAGCTTTATTCCTGGAATTAGCCCTTTTAGAGGTATTGCACAACAGTATTACAGATCAACTTCAATAAATACCAGCTGATTTCCTGGCCATCAAGTGTAACCAGAGCATGTATTTATAATGTTAATGCATTTGGATAACTGTATTTTCCTCTTCTAAGGCAGGAAAACTTTCACTAATGATCTCATCAGTGAACCAGAAGAAGCGTATATAGATATGTATAATAATATCACATACTAATAACTAATTAAAATATTAATTGTAGTAGTAGTGCTAGGTTTACAGTGAAGAAAGTCTGTAAATAATGCATTTATTAGGCTGCCCAAATAGAAAGAAAAGCAAAACCTCAGCATATATATTTTTATTTTGTGTTTTGATAAAAGACATTGGGAGATAACTTTTAAATGTTTGTGTCCCTAGAATTTCTACAAGGACATTAACCGTGAAGAGATGTATATCAGGTATGGCAGTTGTTCTATTGGATCTGTTTTGGAGAGGGCAATAATATTGTTATAAATTCTTGTTTTATTGTACTTTGATGTCTGTTGTAACCCTGGCCTCATTTATATTCTTACTCGATTGTTTACTTAGCATTCAGTGATTTGGAATCTATCATATATATTCAGCAGCAGCATTTTTTTTCCCCAAGAACCAACTTTTAGTTGATCAAATAATTCAATGTTTATTGTCTATTGTTCGAAATAAAGAAAATTCAGATTGATTTGAGGTTTGATGGAGGGGTGTATCATGCATTTAGAATGGCAGGAAAAAAACTTTCAAGTTTTGTAGAACTGTTCAGCCTGCCAAGTCTCTTTGAATATGCAACACTATGTGCAATGCAGAATTACTAGTAAAGCATTTTTCTGTAAGAGCTATAGCTACGCTGGCAAATTCTTTCAGATGTGACATGGCCTCTTATTGTCTCCAAGAGTTTTGCATATGAGCTGCAGCAAGTCTTGCTGTTCAAAAGTTCACTATTTCCTGCCTCTCCTCTCATTCTGCAAAATCTGCAGAACCACCTGTGCCTCAGCCAGTGCAGGACAAAGGCCAGAATCTCAGCTAAAATAAGCACTGAAGGTGGGTCAGAGCTAAAACTGGAGCTATGAGCTGGAGTAACCAGGGAGAAACAATGCTCCCTCGGTGGGCATTGCTGAGGGGGACACGTTTTCAGTTGGGTTGACAACTGGGAACGGTAAAACCTTGTACTGCTACAGCAAGGTGTCCGAGTTCCCGTGTCAAAACTCCTGTTGTGTGTAAAAAAATGGGATGCGCTGCTTCTTTTTGGCTGCTGCAAAAGATGTGACTTGAGTCACATGATGGTAAATGGTTGTGCTGGTAGCAGCAGTGCTGCCCTCGGGATCAAGGAGAACACTGGCAACGCATAATTTCCAACAACTCCTCTGCCCTTGCATCGTCTCTCTGGGATGGTATTGTCCGTGTTCTCCTTTACCTTGCATTACCTGTTGCGTGTGCATCTATCTACGCAAGTGTGTACATGCAACTGAAAAGTGCTACAGAGAAAGGCAGCTGTATTTACTAACAGTCTAGAGATAGTGACTCAGAGCTCTGACTTAGGCTTCCTCTTCCTCCTGGAGGGGGAGCTAACAGCAGTTCGCGGAAGGTCACCTCTTTCTCTTCCTTTTGAGCACAACGTTTCAGCATACAAAGAGAGCACAGAAACGTCTGAACAAATGCACAGAGCTTTAACCCCTCCCAGAGTGTCCTTGAAGACTCTTCGGGTAGTGACTGAGTGAAATCCATGAAGTTTCCATTGCAGAGTTTAACTAGAACTTTTTTGACACAGTATTCCCATCATGTCAATATCTAGTGTAATTCCTGTTCTCTCCTCTAACAGATATTTGTATAAATTGCGAGATCTTCATTTAGATTGTGAGAATTACACAGAAGCAGCATATACCCTTCTACTCCATACGTGGCTCTTGAAGGTTAGATTTTCTAAATTCAATACATAAATCATCTTGTGCAATTTTCAAATTTATAAAGTAAAAAGTGATTGTCTTAATCTCTGATTTACTGCATATTAGTTATTTTCCGTAGGGATATTCAAGTTTCTAGTTAAAAATACTGCTGTGGTTCATACAAAATTAACATTAATTATTGAAGTGGTGTTCTTAGTAGGTAATTAAAAGCTACATATTTATAAAACTAAATTGCTTCCAAATTGGTAGCAAAAATAGTTTTACTTTATAGTGAGAACATTATGTGCGAATTCTGAAGCCATTTAACTTCCAGGTCGTTTTCACTGTGCTAATTTTTTACTAAACCAAACATAACCATGATGAAAATGAAATACAATTTTTCCCAGCTACCATAGGGAAAGATCTGACTTTCTACTTTAAATAATATGAATCATTCTGCCAAGTTATGTTCGCTTTCTTTTGTAGCTGGTAGTTATTTTTTGCTACAATTAACACTTATTCTCATTGTAACTTACATTATTGATAGAAATGGTCAGTAAGATGCATTTCCATTTCAAAGGAAAATTCAAAGTCTAAATATTCTTCAGCAAAAACTTGAGATTTCTTGTGGAATTTGTTTTAGTGCAGAACCATACAAATTTGGTTTTTCACAGTGCTATTTTTCTTAAACTTAACTTTTCTGATCATACAAAAATATGAGGTATATTGTATGTATTGGTATAGGTATATGGTATAGACAAAGTTGATAATATATGCCAATATTTAAAAAAAAGTCAAAACCATATCAGTCAAGCTGACACCACTGAAATAAAATTAACTCATTTTCTCACATAGATTTTTATCTAAAATTTTTTGGGTGGTGGGCAGGAAGGAGCACAGCTTTTTAAAATATTATATGTAGTCCTGGTTATCACATGAAATACAGCACTTGTTTGAAGAGGTAATGAAAACATTCCCAGTGTCTTACCCAGTTTCTTTGTGAAAGAAAGGAAAAAAACCACCTCGAAGTTCCCAAGGGACCGGGCCTTGGGGGAGGAGGGGATGTGCGTGTGAAATGTTGAACTCTAAAATAATTTTGTTTTTTAACTTGTTTTTATTCTCAGTGGTCAGATGAACAGTGTGCACCCCAAGTCATGTCAACAGAGTTCCAGTGTTCACAGACCTATCGACACTTGAAAGAGAATTTGTATGAGAAGATTATAGACTACTTTGACAAAGGAAAGGTAGGTCTGTAGAGTTCTTCCCCCTGCCAAATCTCTTTTTTTACTGTGTTGCTTTGTATGGCAGTTATTTAATGAATGTGCTCTGTATAAAGTGTGTGTGTAGGAAATCCTCTTTGAAATGTGGGTCAAGTAAAAATTGTGTCCTGAATGCTTATTCACAGCATATATCAGTTCTATATGAATATACTCTTTAAATAACCATATTCACAAAGAAAGATGGCTAATGTTTATAGTGGTCACAAGCTTCTCTGTGAGGCAGTAATAAAATAATATAAAATGTTGAATGTACTTTCCTTTACTAGGAAAAGAATATGGACTACACAGACTGCATTCCAAACCATTCAGTCATTATCTCCCAAAAATCCAGACAGTCCAAAATGGACATATTTCATTCACAGAAGTCTGAGAATTGCATCCCAAACTTAAAATGTGTTAGTCTGATGCTCAGTATCTGCATTTTGTTCAGCTTTTTTTTTAAAAAAAAAATCCTAATAAAATGACAGTAGAGCTCAGATTTTTGGAAATAAAGCAAGGGACTAGAAAGCAGGGGAAAATTCTGCAGTGCTGGATAATTAGCCTTATGACCCAGTAATGCCTTTAAGTCATTATGTCTCGTTCAGCTGTAGCCAGAAGTATGAACAGGGAAGGCAATTAATTACTGCTTTTTGCAAAATAAAGGCATAACTCCCCCATGAAAGTCTGTGCTGTAATTCAGAGGGTAGAAAGTATTTGCTTCACCTTCAACTGAGAAGAGGTTTTGTTGTTGGCATGTGAAAGAATTACAATGTAGGAGTCCCTACCCACTGTTTCAGAAAAATAAAATCCTCCTGATTTCTGACCTACTTAGCATTCAGGTTCCCCTCAGATCCATCAGAGAGAGTTCGCAGGCAGCTGGACAAAGCTCTGGGGTTCAGAACTATCCAGCCGAGGGTACATGGCACCATGTAAAAATGGTCATAATGCATGTGGCCACTGGTAGGGAATTATGCCTCAAAAACCCCTTTTGTCTTCTTTATTCTGAATAGAAGAGAAGACTGACAGAATTTGAGAAATACCCTCAAGAGAGGGAATTTCTCTCTGTTTTAAGACCACTTCTGTGCTGCACACTTTAAGTGCCTATAGCAGATGAGAAAAAATGTCCTAATCTTTCCTATGCAGCTCTGTAATTAAGTTGTGTGGAAAGAAACAAGCTGCTGCTCTGAGCAAGTGGCAATTTAAATCTTGTACGTTTTTAGCTGACTAGGAGAGCTGTCATATGCAAGGTTACCTATGGTTATGTATGCTTGTGTTGGTTTTAAGGACAGGCAGGTGTCAATCTCCTCCTACACAGCTCCGATGCTTGGGGTGTATTCTGGATACTTGCACCTTCATGGTTTACCCTTCTTTTTTATGTATCTGAAAGGTCAGGTGATTTTTTATTATCTTACTATAAGAATAAAGTAGGTTTACTTATTCCTTCCTATAATGAACCATAAAACACTTTTATTTTTTACATTAATCTGCTTTCCTGAAGTTTATGATTGCCTTGAGTCTTCCATTCTAAATGTGCTGTTAATAAATGACTGCAATTTAAAGAGAGCATAATCAATAAAACTGTAGTTAAAAAGTGACACATTAAAAACTTGTTTGTTGGTACTGGATTTACTTTTTGAATATGTGATTGCATTGCAGATGTGGGAAGAAGCCATATCTTTATGCAAAGAACTTGCAGAGCAATATGAAAAGGAAGTTTTTGACTATGAACTTCTAAGTCAAAACCTGGTAAGATTTGAAGACCTGCAGGTCTTCAAATTACTTCAGTTGCAGAAATTACTACTTTTGAACTATCAAATGATAAAGCTGCTTATGAAATTGTCTACAGTTGATTTTAATTCATTTGTCAGGGTTGCTGTTTTCTTGTAGCAATCCAGTGGTAGAGATTGATAACGAACTGTTAAGGTTGTGGACATCTGAGATATTTTGAAACTTGTATAGATGAAAGAAACATTCTCAGTGCAATTTAAATACCATGTATAAAAGAAATATAACAGGGTTTTGAGGCCTTTTTACTGCTTTGGGGTAGAAAAAGCACCTGGATGTATTTTTTTCCTTGAAATTTTTCTTTCAATTTTAGGAACTCGAATCTCGACAAGCCTAAAGAATTCTGTCCTTATCAGGGACTGGGGAAGTAATATGGCACAAGGAATTAGAACTAGGTCCAAAGGCTAGAAGGAAGACTAAATATTCAATTATTCATTTTCATTATAATTGAATTAATTAGAAAAAATCCCCAACCCACATACTTTCTTTTTTTCCTACCCCCAAGATTCCACACTTGCATGATCTTTAACAAACATTTAGGGCTCATTCAATAGATATCCCTGATTCTTCCAGAAAGAAACCTTAAGTATCAAAACCTTATGTTCCTTAACAGTGTTGTGTATAAAGACAGCTTCTTTTCCTCGCAATAAATTCTGCTTTTATCATAAACTAAAAGATAAAGAAAATATTTTTGGCAATTTCATTTAAGTTGCAGTGTTGCATGTCTCATAACAAAGCAAATAAAAACAGTAAAGCTAAATTACACTTAGTATTTTACAGAAGACGTTATTCTAAGCCCTTTACATGGCATGTCTTTAGTGTAGCACTAGGGTGAAAGTTTGAGTTGATCCATACCTCAGAAAACATTTGAGGAAGGGAGTTTTTCCAAATGTATTATTTCAGTAATGTTATCAATTGAGTGTTTAAAGTGTAGAGTGTCAAGTACAATTTTGGTGTTTGCTTTTTTTCTTTCCATGCTAGTAAATTAAGGGTTAGACTGATTCAGAGGTCAAACAATTAAAGTTGAAGCCACAAACATTTATTTAAGTATGTATTATATTTGCATATCAATGTAAACAATATTTAATTGTACCACAGCAGTGTCATGTGCACAATGATTATCGGTATAGCTTATGAACCAGTAATGGATAGCTCTTGCATATCCACTGATAGCTGTAGTACTGCTGTAGAAGTTTAAAAATAAATGGGGGGACAAACCCTGAAGAGAAGTAATTGCAGTTGGTTTTGCTTTCAGATTCAACAAGCAAAATTCTATGAAAACATCATGAAAATTCTGAGACCTAAACCAGACTATTTTGCTGTTGGTTATTATGGCCAAGGATTCCCCACATTTCTAAGGGTAAATATGTTTAAATTCTTACTTTTTTCATCTATTTTCATATGCTTCTAAAAATATGAGTGTACTTTAATGCAAGTGAGTTTCTGGGGATATTTGCCGTGAAATTAGTTTTGCTTGGATGCAGGACTGTCATCAAAATGTGAATTATTACTTGTAAGAATATGCATGAAATGTTTTCAGATGTGTTTAAGTCAATTCTTTCCTTAGTTTGATGGTGGAAACTAGAAGAAATATTAGGTGCATCAATATGATGTAATTTGGTATGGGTAGCTCTATTGGTACATATTTCTCAGATGAGTCCCCACACAGGTTATTGATAACTAGTAGAATGTCATTAATTAACTTGTGTTCAAATTAGAACCAAAATTCTGTTTCACATGAGGTTGATATTTTTAGCGGACCTTATAATGAACTGACAAGAGTTTCTGATTTTTATTGCCTCTCAGCTACAATTGAAATACTTTATGAATATGGAAACAGCATATTTTTCAGACCAATGCGCTCCATAGCCAAATATTGTATGTTTAACAGTAGGAAATAGTGGATAAGTATGGTAGGGAAGAGTGCAATATAGAGCAGGTGTGTAGTGATACTGACCTGGTAGATATTCCCTGCTTACCTGATAAACAGGTTCCTGGGTTGGAGTTGACAGTTTTGTTTTCTAGCCCTTCATGGATTGTTCTATTGTGAATTTCATAGAACCATAGAATGGTTTGGGCTGGATAAATTTGTCAGTTGCTTTCTGAACTGATGCTCTCCAGAATATACTGTGGCCTCACAGTATACAACTGTGTGTGTTAGAGATGTACTGTTGCCCTTTTTTGTCATCTGATCATTTCTCTACACTAGTTCTTACAAAGAGACTGAACAGTTGTTCTTTAATCACCTTCCTTGTACCATTCATGATGTATTGTTCCTTAAAGTCTTGGTTTGTCCAAACATTGCTTCCACAGCAACCATTCCGTACCTTTTAACATCCCAGTTCCCTTGCTGCCCATTTCCTAGTTCATGAGATGGTAGGACAAGTGCACGTAGTACTTGAAATGTGGATATACTATGAATTTGTTCAGTGCAATGCTGATGTTTGTTCTTTGTTTTCCTCATAATGACTGAATTTCAGATTGCTTTTTTGATCTCTAATATGCATTGAGCTGACATGTTCATACCAACTGTCTTGTCTTACTCTAAGTTTTTTTCCTCAACGGTAACAGCTAGTTAATATCTTAAGACAATTATGATAAGTTTGAACTGTTTTCATTAAACAGACCTCTATACACTGAATCTACTCTGTTTTCTTTACTTTTCTCCATTTTTTACTAGCATGGGAGAAATTAAGAATCCAAAGGGTCTGTTTCTTCAAGAAACCTGCCAAATGCAGGAATTGATGCACAACTGTCTTTTACTTATTTTTTAAAAGTTCATTGCTTTATTTTAACCACTGTAGTGCATGTCTTCAGAGCATAAAACTAACCTGAATATTTTATGTTTTCTTGTAGAAAAATATAATCTTTCCTACATACTACAATTAATGTGGTAGCTTTCCTTATACTTGAAAAGCAATGAAAGACCTCTTTCTGCCACTTTTAAAGGCCAATGTTGCATTGAAAACATTAGGAAAATAGTGAAATGATATGCTAATATTACACCAAAGGAAACATGCACCTTTTGTTTCTGGTAATTATAGAAGTATCCTGTTAAGTGTGGCAAACTGAACCACAAATGAGCACATTGGGGGTTACTGTATTGTGAATGAGGACATTTCATCATACCAAGGAGAAGGAGCAGGCAGAGGAAAGCTGTGAAACCTGAATCCAGAATGTATTTGAAAGCAAATCCTTTTACTTGACAAACAAGAAGAAAAGGAATTTCAGTACTTTTGTTACCTTCCATTCTGATTTTATTCTGCTGTACAGGAGCATCCTCAGTGGTGGTGCCACTTTATCTTCATTCATTCCAAAGCAGGGTTTCTGGAGAGTCAGTGCTGCGTTCCTGCACCTGGTCAAAATGGTGTCTTGCTTTATAGCTAATAAATATTCCAAAACCAGTAACACTCATTACAAAATTTGGAGACACCGCTGTCTTTGTACTGATGAACATGCATTTATAACTTCTGCCTCAGCATCATACAGCCCAAGAAATCAGCTGTTTATTCCTTGCAGAATAAAGTATTCATCTATCGTGGGAAGGAGTATGAGAGGAGAGAAGATTTCCAGACACAGCTGATGACTCAATTTCCCAGTGCAGAGAAGATGAACACCACCTCAGCCCCTGGAGAGGATGTGAAAAACTCTCCTGGTCAATGTATCCTCAAACACATGGGAAATCACAGAGTGAAGGCGGGTGGGGGAAACCTTGTTTTTAGCAAGAGTTTTATCTGTGTGGAGCAGTCATTTCCTAAAAAAGATGAAGGTTTATTAATGTGGCAGCTCAGTTTGCAGTTTTTCTTATATGCCCTGCATGTCTTTTTTAATTTGTTCATAAGATGTTTGCGTCTGGTTTATGTTTGTGTCTGTTTTTCTCACAGTTCTACGGAGTATGTCTCTTTCAGTCATCATAGAATCATAGAATCATTTAGGTTGGAAAAGATTAAGGCTGAGTCCAACCATAAATGTAGCCCACCACTAAACCATCTCCCTAAGTGGCATGTCAACACATCTTTTAATTACCTCCAGGGGTGGTTCCCTGGGCAGCCTGTTCCAGTGCTCGATACCCATTTCAGCAAAGTTCATATGTGGTTTTACCTTTATTTTCTTCAAATGGCAAAATGAGTGATGAACATTCAAATGTGCTGTTTAAAGCAACAAATTGGCTGTTACCTCACATTTTTAGCTGTTGTGTCTTGATATCAAATCCACATCTTCCTTGAACATTGTTCTGACTGGCACTGCACTCGGGTACCACCTGTATTTCTTGGCAACATAAATATGTCACTCTCAGAAAGTTTCCTAGGAAATTAACTCATAAAGATTGTTGGCCACCTTTTAGAATGTTCTAAGTTATCTTTAGAAGTATTCTTCACAGTTGCTTACACGCTTTATTTTCATGTTCTCCTTTAAATTATTACTGGCTGAGCAGATATGAGATCACCTTGTTGTATCAGACATTTTTTTTCATTTTTTTCACGTTTTCATCATTTTCCTTTATCAATTTTCAAGGTAACATTGTAACACTTCACTTGGTCTCTTGAGTCTGTTCTGATGGAAGCTGCTGGAGGAGAAAAGGAATACTGCTTTCTCTTAACACTGTTGGGACTGAAGCAGAGTGTATTATAGACTTGTCTAAAGAAGTGCATTAAGCTTAAGAGCCAAGCCCTCATAAATCTGTCTTGTGTCTTAGCTAATTTTATTGTTTTTGAGATCATATGCTTCAGTCCTTTCTTAGAGTTTGCTTAAGTCTATTTGCAACAAACAGGAGATATGCACTACTGAGGCACTTAAGAAAAAGCTACAGAACCTTAACCAGGGGCATGAGTCTTAAATATACTGAAATATATAATATGATGTATTTACATAGAAATACAGTACTCGGATTTCAAAAATAACACTTCCATAGAAAAAGGAAATCTCAAGTAAAAGGACTGCTCAATTACAGATTTCAAAGATAAAATGGTAAACATCATGACATTATGCATGCCTGAAGTGAAATAGTGAAACTGTTAATGTCAGATGTTGTTAATGTAATTTTTGTAAGTTGGCTGGGCTTTAAAATTTAGTGAATGATTCAGTGTGATAAATTCAGCTACAGATATTCGAATTCAGTAAATACTAAAAATATGCAGTTCAAAATTAATATTTATATATATATATACTAATTACTACTGGCAAAACTTGTCCTTTTTTGGCCAAGGAAGCTCCACAAATGAAACTCTGAACCCTGCAGATTTTTCATCAGGAAAATGTTATTATTATTGTTATTATTGTTATTAATTATCGGTTTTATTATTATCATCATCATTGTTACCATTATTATTATTTTAATTTCCTCATAAGCCTGCAGTATTTCATCCTGATAGTTAATACCATGCCCTTAACTTTCATAATTTCAGACATCCAGTGTTTTACAGTGCAACCAGTCCTAGAGGAGCAACCTAGATTCAAAAATAAGGCAGTACCTGACCAAATTATAAAGTGAGTAAATTCCTGTAAATAGATAATATAAAAAAAATCAGTCCTTATTCCTAAACTGGCAGACAACCATTATTTTTTGAACTCAGTCATTTGCCAGTGAATCTTAGAGCTTTTACTGTCTTATTTACTGACTTTTGTATTCCCTAGGAATTTAATGAAAGAACATCTACCCATATACTACTTAAGGAACAGCATAACCAGCAACCCTGGTTACAGGGAGGGGAGGTGGAATCCATGCTTTGGGTCCAAGTTACTGAGTTTTAAATACAGCTTCTTATGCAAATGATGGAAATAGGGCTCTTACAGGTGACTAGCAGTATGAGAGTGGTTGAGTTGAAGGTTCTTGTACAACAGAATGTTGTTACGATTTAACTTGCCAAGCGCAAAAGATATGGTGGCACAATGGCTTCCATTGGTACTATGGTCAAGATTTTGTAAAGGAGTAAAGGAAATTAATTGTCCAAAGTATTCTGAGAACAGACTGGGGAACAATTCCAAACTTGTAACCCAGTGTAGAACTGGCAGAACTTAGTACACGCTCCTAATTAATTGTTCTGACTACAAGTGTGGAAAGTGATGGTTCCTTCTAATAGTTGATGCCCAAACTGCATACAGTACCTACTGGAATATTGGCTGAATTAAGGCTTGTGAGATCTTTGGCTCCAAATCCATAATCCATCAATATATAAAGGGAGATTATAAAAAAGATGGAGAGAGACTTTTTGTCAAGGTCTGTACTGACAGGATGGAGGGCAGTGTTTTTAAATGGAGAGAGGGGAGATATAGATTGGGTGTAAGGAAGACATTCTTTAGTATGAAGGTGCTGAGATACTGGAAGAAGTTGCCCAAAGGAGCTGTGGATGCCCCATCCTTGAAAGGGTTCAAGGCCCGGTTGGATGGGGCTTTGAGCAACCTGGTCTAGTGAAAGGTGGCCATGCCCACGGCAAGGCAATTGGAACGAGGTGATCTTTAAAGGTTCCTTCCAACCCAAACCATTCTGTGATGTATATGGTTGCAAACATGGTCAGTAAAAGCCGTTGCTATCACTAACACCTGAATGAAAAAATTCAAGATAGTATTTGTTAGCTTGTAACTTAAGGACAGCACATAGGTACAAGCACCATCAATTAAGGCAGGCCGTGGTTTCTCCCTGTTCTTGTCAGTGCCTTGTGAAAGCACCAGGTATGACTGTATCTCCCTAACTGAAACTGGTGTAAAAGAGGCATCTCGAGCTACAATGTCTCTAGGTAAACTGAGGCACCTGTCTTTTTAATGCAAGACAGGCTTTGGAATGCCTCCACACTTCAACAAACAAACACTCAGACCAAAACCTTTAACAACACTTTGGCTGTCCAAAAAGAGAATGAAGATAGAAGGCTTCTTTTTGTCAGCCGGGTTCATTTCTAACTCTTCCACAGCTGGATTCAAACCAGATGTCACCTTTGTCTGCAGACTTTTCTCTACAATTTTTACTGAAATTGTGGTTGATTGAGTGGAAAAAGAAGAATCACCTCCCCATGTACCCCAAAATAAATAAAGCAGATACATAGCACAGGACTTGTACTACAAGATTAAAAAAAAACAAACAACAACCAACAAAACAAAAAAAAACCCCAGTGAAATAAAAAAATTATGAACTGTTGTCCCAGTTTCAACTTGAATTCATTTTAAAGCCAGTAACTTGAAAGACAGCTTATAAATCTGGTCCTGTTTGACTAGTTTCAGTGCAGTGCCAGCCACATTTTGAGCTTGTAAAAGTTTTATTTAGCAGTGTTCCACATAAGTACAATCTCTTGTCATACAGGAGCTATGTAATTGTTTGTCTCAGCTGCAGAATTCCGCCAAACTGCTGATTTCATCTGGTCTTAGAGATTTTATGAGTGTACTTTACTGTGCATTTAATTGTTAGTTACATTAGTCAATGACAATACATTTATTCTATCAACAAGCTTCAAAATACCTGTCCTTTCAGATGGAACCGTATAAAGTTATCTGACTCAGTATGGCAGTATATAACACTTTCTTTATTGATGAAGATAATCTTAGTAGCTTGGATCATAAATTATAGGTTCCTATGAACTAATACAACAGAAGTTTCCTTAGCTCAACAGTTTGGTGTCTCTCCATTTGTTTGTTTCCCTAGGCTTCCAAAACATGGCTTGGTTTTACTGTAAGATATTTCTGAGAAATTTTTCTTTTCCTCTGCAAAATTAGCTTTCACTTAATATGGCTTTAAATTTAATCCATCTTTCAAAAAGAAACCAAAAATCAAAATGAAAGAATTTTCTAGGGACAGCAAAACACTAAGCCAAAAGTGTGCAAATTCTGTTCTTTCAAGTCAGCCAGTGCTAAAAGATGAGTAGATATGAGTTTTGTGGAATTATCATAGAATCATTTAGGTTGGAAAAGACCTTTGAGATCATCATGTCCAACCGTTAACCCAGCACTGCCAAGCCCACCACTAAACCCTGTCCCTAAGTGCCACATCTATATATCTTTTAAACACCTCCAGGGATGGTGATTCCTCCACCTCCCTGGGCAGCCTGTTCCAGGGCTTGACCACCCTTTCTGTGAAGAAACTTTTCCTAGTACCCAACCTAAACCTCCCCTGATGTGACTGGAGTCTGTTTCCTCTTGTCCTGTCACTTGTTCTCTGGGAAAAGAGATGAACCCCCCCATGCCTACAGGGAGCGATAAGGTCCCCCCGGAGCCTTCTCCAGACTAACCCCCCCAGTTCCCCCCGCCGCCCCTCCCAGCACTTGTGCCCCAGCCCCTTCCCCAGCCCCGTGCCCGGCTCTGGACACGCTCCAGCCCCTCCATGTCCCTCTGGCCGTGAGGGGCCCAAACCCGAACCCAGGGTTCGCGGGGCGGCCTCACCAGTGCCGAGCACAGGGGGACGGGCACTGCCCTGGCCCTGCTGGCCACGCTGCCCCGGCTACGAGCCAGGGTGCTGCTGGCCTCCTTGGCCACCCGGGCACGCTGCTGGCTCATGCCCAGCTGGCCACCAGTCCTCCCAGCCCCTTCCCCGCCGGGCAGTTCCCAGCCCCCTGCCCCAGCCCGCAGCATTGCATGGGGCTGTTGTGATCCAAGTGCAGGACCCAGCCCTGAGCCTGGTTGAACCAAAATATGTGCTCACAATGACCGAGAATGATTTATTAGCTACATGGAATAGACCATAACTTGAATTTGCAATATATTCTTTACATTGATGTCCTTCTCTACAAGTATTTATATACATTTTCTTATCTATCACAAGAAATTATTATTATAATGGCTTCAAATGTTTAGTTTATTCAATACCTATTGTTCTGCATTGTGAACAGAATTGTTAGATGTGATTAAACTGATTTGGCATGCACCGTGGGTGAAAAAACACACCAGGTGAATATATCTGCTCTATTCAGTCAGTTATTTTTAACAAAACATACTCCTTTGGTATGCCATTATAAAGCAGGCATGCAGTGTGCCTGCCACAGCAAGAATATATGGAAGTAAAAATCTTTTCTTGACCTTCTTCTGTAGGTTTTAACATTAATCTGGAAGTTCTGAAATTTATGCCTGGAAATTATACCCCATTACAAGCTGAAGCTTAATAATTCTAAAATACTGTGTGATGACACTGATTTATAGATAAAGTAGTTGTCTCCTGAGTTCTCAGTGAAATGCTTTTTTTCTGACTAGAAAATTTGCTTTTAATTAAAAACTCAAGTGAATCAAAATGAAATATTTCACTGTGATAACAAGTTCCATAAATTTCTGAATTCTGTATTTTACAATAGTCTTTTTTTAAATCTTTTAGTTTTTATAAGTCCAACAACGTGCACCGATTCCACTACTCAAGACCAGTCAGAAAAGGATCTGTTGACCCTGAAAATGAATTTGCTGTAAGTAATTGAACGATAGGGTGATGGTTGCAGTTCCGGTAGCTGTGACTGACATTTGCTCTAGATCCTTTCTTAGTCTTGGAAGACTTGTTACAGACATCCTACCTCTAGGGTCTGGTTCCAAAAAAGAAAAAAAGCAAAATTTCTCTATTTTAGCACTATTTCTGTGCACTTAGTGATACATCACTGTGCCAGTTGCAGGTAAACATTATTTAGTTAAGTATGTTCAACACATTCGTGTTAAGCAGTAACATTTTCTGGCGCAGATTTTCATTATGAAACAAGATGACATCTAAATAAATATCAAATGATTTGCCTCTTGTAGTTTACAACACTTTTGTCAGCTGCCAGTTTGGCAATGAGAGGTGTGTGTTGTCTGCTTTCATTAGTCCCATAAAAACTTGACAGACTAGAGTGCTACCTTTGTCACATTTATTCCTATGCCTAATGGTGTACTGCTAAGAAATAGTCTTCATTGTTCAAATATTCTAGGAAATCTGCAATACCATAAATTATTTTTCCGTTTCATGCATAAAAATGTGCTAAGTTACTTTATTTTCATTTTACAGATAGCTGATATTTTATAGTTTGTCATGAAAACATCCAGTCTTTATGGCTAAAGCTGTGCTCTTGGGATATTAGTGGGAAAAGCCATTTATTTTTAAAAATTTACAATTTCAGCCATGTGTGTGCTGATTAGTAGTGTCAACAGTTTCATGTAAGGAGCTTCTCACCTTTTGTTCAGCTAAATGCTTCAGATGCAAACTTTTCTCTGACATCCCAGGTTTGCACTGCATTATTAAGACTCATGCTGCACATTGGCTTCCATTGCAAACTGTAGAGTTTTGAAACCATTTATGAATAAACCTTTAAATGGTTTTACAAAAATTAAATCGTTAATGTTTTCATTGCTGATGACAATAGATAATACGCATGGTTACTTCAGATACGTGGAAAATGGGGATAGTTGGACTATGTCTTCATTGCAATCATTGTTATGTTTCTCAGTACTGGCAGTTTAGGTCAACGGATACTGGTACAATAAGCAGCAGTAGTGTAAATGAACTAGTGGCATTTTAAAAGCCCAGCAGCTAGTCTTGTTTAAAGAGGAAAAAAAAAGGGGGGGGCGGGGAGAGAATGCTGGCAACTTATTATTGGGCTATCACTGCTTTTCATTGCAGAAATACATTTGGGAAGTAATTGGGTAGAAGTGAGAACAGGTCATTTAGTCATAGTCATTCAATCTGTGACGGCAAAAATAGGATTAGATACTAAAAGATTCAAGGGCAATTTTCTTTTTCCTCTGCTTTGTGCAGGCTTTGTGCCTAAAAATGACCTAATCTGAAATCGGAAAAATTATTTGTGCAAATTGCTGTGCTAGATTAATTTTGCAGTGTCCTTTCATGCAAAAGTGTTCATATGTTTTCCATCTACATTCTTTTCACTCTGATATTTCAGAAGGCAGAAAAGATTAAAGTTTAAATCCTGAAGTATAATTTTCTCCCTGCTATGTTTTTTTTAATAGTCTATGTGGATTGAGAGAACATCGTTTGTTACAGCATACAAACTTCCTGGAATTTTACGATGGTTTGAGGTTGTCTCCATGTCACAGGTGTGTATCACCATGCCAAGAACCTGTAAAACTTGTATCTATATGAATCCCCATGCACAAAATAGTTTTCAAATTTATCACACTTGTTATTTACTTATTTTTATGTATACAAAGCTATTATTACTTCTGTTTTACCTTTGTATTAATAGGATCAATATATTTTACATCTAATTTATAAAGTCCTGAGAGAAATTAACAAATCTCTGTTGGTTAATATATGTGAAATTTTATAAAACCAAAAATACCTTTTAATATGTTTATAAACCTTAAAAGTCTTTTCTTTCTTTATAGACTACAATTAGTCCTTTAGAGAATGCTATTGAAACGATGTCCATGACAAATGAAAAAATTTTGATGATGATTAACCAATACCAGAATGATGAGAACCTTCCTATTAATCCACTTTCTATGCTTCTGAACGGAATTGTTGATCCAGCTGTTATGGGTGGCTTTGCTAAATATGAGAAGGTAAGAGCTTTTAAGTCAACGCAAAGAACATATTCAGATACATTATTTAATAATCCTCCCAGGTCCTTTGTTCAAACTGGCAGTGAAATGTGGGCTGGGAATATGAAAGACATAACTCCACTGATAAAGAGATCCTCATATTGTGGTGACATTTGTCTTTGAAAGCAGAAACTACAGACTAGAGTAATTGAAGCTCAAAATTAATTACTGTGTTAAGGGTTTTCATATACACGTGAGACATGGTACCCCTTTTGTAATGAAATAGGTGCTCTCACATCAAAGAATTTGATCTGAATTAAATGAATCAAGTTTATCCTACAGTAGGTCTAGAGTATTCAGATGTGGGTTATCAACTAAGCTGTCATCAGGTTTTCCCAGTAACTGCAGCCATTCTGTATAGCAGGGTTTGTTGTTAAAAAATGGCAATACAAATAAAAACTGTTCTGGTAATACAAGGAAAATGGAATGTCTTGAAGAACTGAACTGTAGAATATTTGTCCCTAAGGCTACCTTGTGAAGGTGGGGTGGGAGAGAAAGCTGGAATGTTAAAAGCTTATATAAATTTAAACTCTAAATTACTAATTATATTTTGGGGATGAAAATAAATGTGGGGGTACCCCACAGCCGTGGAGTTCAATTATTTCTGCCTGCCATTTCCTTATGGAAAACACGTGCCATGCTCAAGTAGGCTCAGCATGTCAGGTAGACTCAGAGAGTGTTGAAAAGACCCCATATATATGTGTGTATATACATACACGCATAAATTATATGTGGTAAGCATGGCATATTCTGGAGGAGTATGGCTTATGCTATGTTAGTCCTAAAATACCATTTTTTAGATATTTGGCAGTCACGGATATTGTTAGATACTATTTAGCTACATTCTTCTTTCATATCCGAGGGGGGGGGGGGGAACCTTTGGGCAGTGAAAGGCAGTGTGTGTGCAGTTTCTGACTGCTTATCTACGACAGAGTTGAATTCCCTTATTGTGTAACACTGGCTAATGTCAGTAAGTAAGGTACTTGAATAAAACGATAATTTATCAGTGTAAATCATGATACTCCAAATTTGTGCCTTTTTCGTTTCAGTGCAAGCTTAATAAAACAGTAATCAGGTTTCATGGTAAGGGTCTCAAACTCAGAAGTGTTGGGTAAAGACTGACTAAATTTGAACAAAAAAGAGCACCTCAGTTCTCAACTGATATAGTAAGGAATTATCACCAGCAGTATTTGGTTAAGGAGCATTTGTATGTCTCGTATTTGATGACCAATATCACAGTCACAACCTAGAGTCAGTGGAGTAATCACTGCATTCTTTACCTGTCAAAGCGATGGACTGATTTTTTTTTATTTTTTATCTCAGGCTTTCTTTACAGAAGAATATATCAGGGACCATCCAGAGGATCAAGAAAAGCTGAATAGACTCAAAGATCTAATTGCTTGGCAGGTAATTTCTTACTGAAAACAGTCATCTGAGGCTTCATCAGCTATTCCTTTTTTCTGTTCCTTTCTAGCAGGAGCAGGAGAACATAGCGCTTAGATGACTGTCATTTTTACTGGTTGGTTTTGGGTTTTGTTTGATTTTCGTGTTTTGTTTTGGTGTGTTTTTTTTATAGTTTCCCCAAAGCAGGGAGGGTTAGAAGGTTATGAAGATTCTTATTACAAACTTCTTGTCTAGCTCTGGAATGAATTTGCAGGGTGTTTTTTGTTTTTTGGTGTGTGTTTGTTTGTTTGTTTTTTAATGGGACTCATAGTAAAATATTCTCTCAGGCTAAATCTTCCATTTTAGAGTATGTATAGTTGTAAATGACCATCTATTTATTATCCTATTTAGATATGAATAGTTTCCCTTAAGTAGGAAAAAGGACTTCAACCCTTTCAATTTTAATGTGCCTAAAAGGAAGCATGCATTCCATTACTAACACACTAAGATGACTGACAAAACAGCACAGCAATAGTTCCTTACCCTCTGATGTAGTATGTGATAAAATGTTCTTGGGGACCTAAGCAATGCTGTCCTTCAAGTTTTTTTAAAATCTGTGCCTAAACCAGAGAAATTGCTTAATTACAAAAATAACACCGTATTTCCTGAGGCATATATCATCATTATAGTATCTGTTAAGAGTTAGATGAAACACTACCCAAATCAGGGGAATTACCCATATATCTCCTTATGTCCCAGGGAAAATAGTTGACCAAAAAAGTACTTTGTAGAACACATAATTTGGTTTATCAGAACCCACATGTAGTGGGCTACATTTATGGTTAAAAGGGACAGGATTTCACACTCAGGTTGTGTATCTGGAGATAAAACTGACAGCGTGACAAGAAGTCATAAGGACTTCATGAACTTCTGGGAAAACAAGCACCTGCAAATATCAGATATTCTCTTGGGAAGTAACTCTTCCCTAGAGGTGGCTATTCACTGTTGTTGGGGGGGGGGGGGGGAGGGGCAAGGGGGAGGGGGACAGTTCTTGCATTAGATGCCCTGTCCCCCGTCCCTGGAAACATTCAAGTCCAGGTTGGGTGGGCTCTGAGCAACCTGGTCTAGTTGCAGGTGTCCCAGCTCATTGCAGGGGGATGCACCAGGTGACCTGTAAAGGTCCCTTCCAACCCAATCTGTTTCATGACTCTATGATTCTATCTCTGTTTTGTAGATGAGAGACAGGAAGAATTAACCATTTATTCCTCTCTCAGCCTTGAAATGAGTCTTCCAAATAGTTTTAATGCAATTTTTTATACTATTTTCTTAATGTGTTTGAAGATTTTTCCTGTTTCATTTTGATTCATCTTAATTTGGTTATTAGTTTGAGTCACCAACCTTTACAACTTTCCTCTGCATTGTTGTCCACCACAGGCTCTGTATATGGTTGCTTTCTGACCATCAGAAGTACTCTGGATATAATGGTATACTTATACAGACCATAATACCATCTGGCCTTAGGAAATAAAATGGTAATTTATGGCTATCTATCCCTGTAAGTCCCTCTAAAGAGGACAAACAGATCTGTCTGTACTAGAAGGGCTTTAATATCATGTTTTTAAAAGTTATATTGAAATTGAGCTTCCATAAAATATGATAAAGTCAGTGCGTGGATCGATATATACAGTGTTATAGTATTCATAGGGTCAGAACACAAAAAGGAAGCCCCAAACATTAATGCAACATCGCTCGAAGTCAATGGTAGAGCTGTTGGAAAAGGTCACAAGCAGAAGGTTGCTAAAAGTACGTTGCGTAAGTTTCATAAATCACCATCTTCAAAGACTGAAAAGTAATGCAATCTCTTTATATTTTAAAGAGAAGCAGTACAAAAGTTTCTTGTTGTGAATACATTTATTATTAATTAAACAGCATTTCTAAGTGTGCTGTCCATAATCTTTAAAGATAAAGATCCGTCTTTTTTGCTTTTAACTGGATATTATTACACTAATATAGGAGCAAACGTGATAGTAGCAATGTAATAGGAAAGGAAAACATTGTAAGGAAGGGATTATAAGAGTAGTATTACCGTCATATTCACTTAATATTTTTTTTTCTTTTTTTTTTTTTATTTATTTGGTAAGCAAGGCATTTCTTCTGACAAAGGAGAAAGATTATTATTATTTTTAAGAAATTAGAGGGAGATATTTAATGAACAGATAGACCTTTTCCTAACCTTTTTATCAGGTGTTAATCCTTTTAGGAAGTAAGTACCCATAACTGTACTTCTCCATCCCTCGCCCCAGTTTAAAAAATTATATTATGTACCTTCTTTTAATTCTAGTAGGAAGAATCAGAGGTCTTAACCCCTTTGGCTACTTGTCACTGATCCCAGCCTAAAGGATGAGTGGCAAAAAAGAGAAGTGCAGGGGTAAAACTGAGCAAAGTCAGCCTGGTTAGTGCAAGCTGCTTCTGTTCATGGCTTGAGTTGTTCATTTTTCGTATTGAAGCATTAATTTATAAAGGACAAAGGAAAAGGACACCTTCAGTAACCAGATACTAACATATTAAATTGCTGCAGCAATTGTCGAAGTGATCACGTGATTAAGCCCCCAGTAGATTGATTTGAACCTTTTCCAGTCACTCAATCTTCCATTTGAAAGTGAAGTTAAAACTGTCTGCCTGGAGTCCACTGGGCAGGCACTTTCATAAGCGGGTGGGCCAGTAGTCTAAGAATTTTTTAAACTCTCACATGGTGTGTTTATTCTCATAAGGGATTAACATTAAAATACATTGAAGAGAGAAAGCGGTCACTATGAGGCAGCCAACATTCTTCAAAAATGGACTAAGAAAGCCCATTTTTCAAGAGCCTTTCCATCTTGTAGATTCTGCTAAAATCTGAGATCAACCAACAAATCTTTTTTTGCAAATCACAGTAGGAGTTTTGCAGTTGACTTAGCAGGTACTGTAAATGGAGCTAGAGGGGTTGTCAGACTCGGTTTAATATTCTCTCTTTTTTTTTTTTTTTTTCCTTTTTTTTCCCTCTTTAAGATACCTTTCCTTGGGGCTGGAATTAAAATTCATGAAAGAAGAGTTTCTGATAATCTTCGTCCTTTCCATGACCGTATGGAGGAATGTTTCAAGCATTTAAAAGTCAAAGTGGAAAAACAGTATGGAGCCAGAGAATTGGTACTGCTCTCCTTTTAACCTCTGCTGCAATTTCTCTTTACTTAATACGCACCTTGTTCTTCTAAACGAAAGCACATAGTAAACTTTTGTTGCCTGTGGGTTTTCTTGTGATCTGAAGGTAGTAGGACCTGAGTTTTATAGTCAAAGAGTTGATTCATTTCTCTGACTTATCAAATATTCCTCATTCTGGAAGATTTGTAGTGTTTTATTATGTCTATTAAAAGTTGCAATTCTTTTCTGCCTTATTAAGGAAGTGAAAGCAAATTCTCATGTTTCTTCTCTTTGTAATTTTTCTTAGTGGCTTAGGGCTTTGATCTGCAATTGATGTCTCCCTGTGCTAGCCAATTCCAGCTGTGTTGTGAAGTAAAACCTACCATGTGTATAATACCATAAATATTAGTTGAGACCGAACTGCAATATATGGGAATTGAAGGATAGCTTCTAAACGCAAACTCTCCAGACAATTCTTGAATAAAATAGTCTATCTGAGCTTCTGCAGGCTAGTAACAATGATGTTTTGTTTTGTGATTAAACACCAGTTGCTTTTGAAATTCTTTTATGTTGTTGCTTTGAGCATTGATAATTTTATAAATGGATTTATTTCTCTTGCCATAGAAGAAACAGCTAGTTTTGAACCTCAGTTTTGGATATTGTGTTGTGTTACACACCTATATGATGAAAATATTACATATTTATTTCAGTATGTTTTCCTTACTTTCAGTCCCATGCCACCATCCTTGCAATACTAAAGAGGCTGTAATCCACAATTAGCAATCTTGCCTAACACTTGAACCCCTCAGCACTCTTACAGATCAGCACTTAAAACCCCCACTATTTAAAACTGCCATTATACCATGTTTGACTCCCTGGTGGCTGGCCTGAGCTTTTTTATTAACAGCAAAGAAGGAGGGAAAAAAAAAAAAAAGAAGTTATGCTGCTGTTGTGTCTTTATTACAAGATTCTGGCCATTCAAAGGATAAGCAGCATGTAAACTCATTGCAAAACACTTCAAAATAATTCTTGCAACTACAAATTTTTCCAAGTTCTCTGCTAGATATCAGAGTCTTAGTGAGCAATGACATCAGAAGCAAAGTATCTGGGAATTTGGCATATGGAATTACACACAATTGTTTAATATTTTCTGGATAATAACAAAAACCTGTGCTTTAATATGAAATACTTTTTAAAGTTGTTCACATGTTTTTTATAGGATAGAAATTGAAGTAGGCTGGAAAAGTAGTTTATGGTATGCATACACTGGGAGATTCTCAAAAACCTCCCTCGTGTCATGACACTGTGATGAGCTAACTAGGGGGAGGCATGCCCATCCCAGGAAGTAATTGAACAGAAAAAGAGAGGTTTTAGATCCCGGAAGTCTCCCCTGAAGAAATAAAACAGTTCTAGAATTATCCAAGAAATGTGATCCTTGTCGCCACCTTGTTAACAAGAGTAACAGAAAAGCATTTGAAAATAAGTCAGATTGTTTCAGTTAACTTTGTCCCAGGCTGCAAGGCCTGAATAACCATCAACGCTAAGCTGAATACTTTCAGTGTGATAGCTAAATCTTCTTCAAGAAGATTTGGAGTGTCACGTCCTTTTCCTCCTTCCACTGCAGAAGGTGTTAACCTCAGGCTTTGCAGAGAGAGGTGCTGCGGCCTATACGGCATTGTGCAACATGGATACCTGATGACCTAGAGAATCCTCCTGTTCCTCCTGGCTAGCTATTAAAGAAATATTAATTTTCTCCAAAGGTTGCAAACATATAGTTAAAAAAGGATATATTAACATGTAAAGATGGCAGAAGCTGATGTATTGAAGATGGAGCAGGCTTAGCGTCTTGGAGCAAGGACTAACTAAATCTATTTGCCCAAGCAAGTACTTCAATGGTGTGCCTCAGGTCTGTTCAAAATAAGATCAGCAGACACTGTTTCTCTTGATTTCTTTTTCAAACATACAGTTAATTATGTCAGTTGTAGTCTACTTAGCTACTCACTGTATCATTGAGTTTGGGAGGCCTTAGAGTAAGAGTGCATGCCCACAGAAGATACAATCACAGTAATTAATGGTAGTAAACAACTGCTTTCATGCCAAATGTTAAAACACCTGTGCCATCTTCAAGACCTAATGAAAAGGGATGAATTAGGTTCACACAAAGTTGTTTGGTAGAACGTGTTTCTCCTTTCCATCCTATAGCCAGATTTTGACGACAAGAGAGTGGGACGGCCAAGATCAATGCTGAGATCCTACCGTCAGCTATCAGTTATTTCACTGACATCCATGAATTCGGACTGCAGTACTCCAAACAAAATTGCTTCAGAAAGGTTGGTTATGAATACAAAACAAATTTTCTTTCAGACCTGGTTTCTTAGTAGTTTCATGGAATGAAACTAAAAGATTTAAAAAAAGGCATTCAAGCACAAAGACCACTAGCAGTCTCTTCAGACTATGCCAACATTATTTTTAACTGTACCTATTACTTCCTCCAGGCTTAAAGCTACAGTGTTTCAACCTTAATAGACAAAATATACTCGACTTTCACTGAAAAAAGTGGCATTTCATTTTCATAAACCAAGTATTTTAAAATGTAAATGACATTTCAAAAAATACAAAGATCCTGGGGGTTTTGCAAGTTTTTCTTTTAACTTAATTAGCATCTTTTTGCTTCTAAAAATTGGAAAGGAAGAGGACAGCCTTTACAAACTTACAAGTAAGGAGGTGGGACATACCAGTAAAGTCTGTTGTAACGTGAAATACTTTGCCTAATATGCTTTAACTGCAGCACTGGGAAACATAGAGACTTTTAAGTTTGAGAGAACATGTATAGGTATATTGACTAGCTTTTTCATCCACAAATGGTTTTGGTCACTTTGTAAATTATCCTTGGGACACTTAGGACTTCTTCCCAAACAAGGTGCATATAAAATTCATCTTGGTGGCCACTGTTCTTTAAACATCTGATCTTCCTTTTTGAGTAGTTCACTTTTAAAAATTAAATAGTCCAAAGGTGTGTAACTAACTTGGAAGTGTTTCTTCTGAAGATATCCCTGTATATTGCATGCTTGACTGTCAGTTCATTGTTTTTTTACTTAATTTTTCTGAGATGTCTAACAAAGATATGTAGTATCATACATTATGAGGTGTCCCAGGCTGCTCTTCCTGCCCCTCAGCTTCCACCCAGGACAGGAAGGCTGTAGCACACAAACATGAGCTGTGTCACATCTGCCAGCCCCACGTCTCTAGTAAAGCAGGACACCTCCTGTGGAACCAGCCAACATTTAACCAGCTCAGTCATGCACCTATTTTTAGTTCTTATGATGCTCATTTGTTTCTAGGAAGCATGGGTCAACAAATTCACCATACTACTTGATTTATCAATTTTTATGTTCAAAATAAGTTCAGCCTCATGTTCAATAGGCTAATTACACCAGCAAAGAAGAGAATAAAGCCAGCACCTATTTAATATTTTTTATTTGGTGGGGGTTTTTGGTTTGGTTTTGGTTGTTTTTGTTTTGGTTTGGTGGTTGTTGTTGTTTTAAATGAAAAAATAGCCCATTTCTTAAACTGTAAAAACTAGAGGAAGACAGAAGGGAGATTTTATTATTATTTTTTTTAATCACTGTGTATACACATTGTTGTCCAATATGGTGAAATAAATAGGAGGATGCATTTAAAACACGACAATAAATAGTAATACTCTGTTCTACTGTTTTCAACAACCAAAATAGCATGTTTTCTTCCAGCACCAGCACCACACATGAACTTGCCATAAGAGCTCTAACTGTTTAGTTTAGGTTCTTATGCTAATGCACAAATCTTTAAAAAGGGTTTTTCACTCCTGTTAATATTTTACATTCTTTGCAATGTTTTAAGGTGACATTATACCTCCTGAAGGCATCTTATACCTGAAGGTATCTACAGTTGCCAGCAATGGTTTGCAAGGCTGCATCGAAAGTCAAAGGAATAGATGACCTGCATTTATATTTAATGGGGAAATGACATCAGAATACCAGTGGCTTTTAAAATCCCACTCAGCAACTTGTACTTTTTTCTTTTTCTCCTGCAGCTTTGATCTGGAAGTAGTGCTACCAAAGCAAGTAAAAGCAGAATCAGAGGAGACTGCTCCACAAATTAATCCTCACCCTGAAGTAAAGATGAGAAGGTCCAAAAAAAGAACAAAAAGAAGCAGTGTGGTGTTTGCTGATGAGAAGACAGCACCTGATATTTCTATCTCTGACATGAAATGTGTATGTCACTGAAGTAGCCTTTTATAATCCCTAAAAAAAAAGACATTACTCCTTTGCTTAGGAAAAAGATACCATAAAGAATGCCAGCTTGCCATAAAGGGGAATATGCAGGATGCAGAGATGATCTGCCCTGTCATGAATGAAACCTGCTGCAAGATGCTGAAGAGGAAACAAATCAGTGGCAAAATCAGAACATCTCCACTTGTTTATGATGACAGATAATATAGCCCTGAAACTGCAAATTCTGAAACTTGGTTAGCTTCAAATGGAGTACTGTGCTGGGAGGGTTAAGCTAGCTTTCCTGTGGAGAGGCAATTGACTGTGCTGACATTCCACGGCAGCTCCTTGCAGTCAGGGCTATTTCAAAAGTGATGAGCCTTGTACATTTTGTACCTTGTTGTGGAACATGCAGCTGTTAGGAAATTGCAAGATTGCAAACAGCGCTCCTTAAACGGTGCCAGACTGAGGTTTGGAAGCACTGGCATCTCTCGCTCCATAGATCATCTGAGTGCTTTTATTGCACTGCTAGATCATTAGAATGACTTATATAACTGACATTGAGGTTTGATGGGAGGTTTTTCTGGGGGTACTTAAATTCTCAGGAGACTTTTCTTCTTTTAGTATAAAAAGAAATAATAATAAAAATAATTGAAAGATGTCCTTTGATATACAAGCCCTATCTAAATTAAAATGCGAGGCAATAATAGAATGAAAAAAATTTGGAGGAATTGTCAAAGGCCGAGTGAATTCAGTAGAAAGCTAAGGTTCTTTTGGGAAACAAGGAGAATTTTATGGAGGACTATGATTGTCTTACACCACGTGTCCTCAAGCAAAAGAGAGATACAAAGCACAGTCATGCTCTGAGAAGCATTAATGTATAAAAATAAGCAACGCCTTTATCTTTTGGTTAGATTAGATAACACATACACCTAACTATGGGAATCTCACTGCATATTGAGTTACAGGATTTTCTTTTGCTTCAGAAAAATAGTGACAAGTCTCACAGCAGCCAAGCTGGTTATGTTAATTCAATACGGGAAAATGTTTTCAAAACTTCATTTTACTTTCTAGATCACAGTCAGAGGTGGCTGATGGTACTATTCCAAAGACACAGTAGGAGTCTCATCCTAGAGTTCCAGATTACAGAATCTCTTCTACCTATATTTTTTAGCGTAAGGTTTTTTCTATGTGGCATGAGAAATATTTATCTAGCTATAAACCATCTGCAAAATTGTTACATGTTTTTACCGGGTATGTAGTATTATATATGATACCCATTCTACTGCTTCAAGTTACTTTTATTGTTGGCTCAGAAAAAAAAACCATAAAGAAATCTGGTTAGGCATGATTGCTTATTATTTATTTTCTTCTATGCTTTTCACAAAAGATTATTTTGCTTAGATCTCTGTTGCTCATGTTGTAGTTCATCAGTAATGATATTTTTTTTTATTAAACAGCTGTCAAGGAAATATGAGTTCATGAGTGACACCAACCTCTCAGAACATGTAGTGGCACCTCAGAAAACATCTGTCCTCAAGCAGATGAGTTCTGTCAGTCGTTCTATGCCAACGATCCCAGGTAAGCTGCTTACAGTAAGCTGGGACCTCTGCAGTTCTTTATTACTACAAGAAAACAGCAGTAAAGGGTCTGTTCTAAGCAGGGCAGGTAGCTCTCTGTGTGGCTCTGTGCCAAAGATCAGAATTTAAGTGTGTGTTGAGCCTGTGAAGCTGGACTGCTGGTCCTGCTTGGTTACACTGTGCTGCCTAGTGCTAACGTGCAAAATCTGGCAGTGTTACTTGTGGAGCTCTGAATTTTGCTTCCTTTGCATAGTGCGGGCATTCCCCCTGCTTTGAAAGAGGCAGGGTTTATTCATCTCCCTGGCTTTGCAGGGTCTCACTTACAAGAAGCATGGGCTCCTGCAGTCTGCCCTCACAGCTGAGGGCAGCGTTTGAAACAGGAGGAAATGCTCTGAGCTTTGCTTTGGCAGATGCATGTCCCCAAACGTTGCCCATAGTAGGGTTTCAACTTCTGCTTTTGACATTCAAGAGGAATCTCACAAGGCTCTCTCACGGCAAGAGGGAAGGGAAACAACATAACTGCCCACGAGGAGACTGACAGCTGCGTGATACGGAAAAGGAAAGTGTAGCTGAAGGTGGAACTCAGTTCTGAGCCAGGATGTGAAGAGAAAATGTGCCCTATTCCAATATTCTTTACCTGCTACTTCTTCCATATCACATCCTGCTTCTTACTTTATCTGTCCCTCTCATTGTCCCTGCCTTTCCAGATACCTGTAATGGACACTTTGCACAACCCAACAGACTGTCACAGCTCACTTCTTTTTCATGCATGCATCTGGGTTTTTTCTTCTTTGACCAGACTGGTTCATTTTTTTTTTCACTCTTCAGTTTCAGTGTAATGAATTTTAGTGTTTCCCCATACTTATTTTTGTATTCTAAGGATATAGTTTAAAAATGTCTCCTTTCTAGTAACTGCAGTAGTTTGTTGCGTGGAATTCTGCTTTGTCTTACACTTTGGCTCTCCTTTTGTGGGTTTGTTTTGTGCAACCACTGTTTCTCTTTTAAAGGATTAACTCTGTCTGTCTGCCCTGTGGCACCTGATGAAATAATTGCATCACATAGGTTGAGTCAACCAGTGTTTCCTTCCACCTCAGATGGTGAGAAGAAAACCTTCAAAAAAAAGAAAGTGAACCAGCTATTTAAAACAATGGTAAGTTCTCTGGGGTGGGGGTGGGGAAGAAAGTGTTACCTCTTTAAAAAGTCTATGCTCTGAAAATTATGTCATTAAAAAAATAATCACAATTTTAATTTTTATTACTTCTCTCGTCAGAGAGAGGAGTGGATGCTCTATAGAGATGCAAAAATTTGCTTCTGCTCGTGCTCTGTGGAATGCACAGGTACAGCTGCACGTTTGAGGCAGGCTCGGCACGCAGTTCCGCGCGTGCACCACGAGAGGTCTCGTGTGACCGACTGATTTTGCTCTCATTTGCTTTCGATCACGTTTATTAGCAAAAGAGGAAAGCAATTAATTGTTTCTTGTTCGGTTTAATTACATGGGGCAGCTAGCCCTAGCATCAGGGCAAGGTCAGCACAGCATCTATAGCAAAGCGCGCACAGGGTGAGGCAGTTCTGAGGTCAGAGTTGCTTATTTGAAAGTAGAAATTGTGGCTTACCCTGGAGACGTTACTGCAGCCTAAAGCAGGTTATCTTCATTTAATGTAGGAAAACGTTCACGGATTTCTGCAGAAATTTCACAAAATTAAAACTATTATATTTAATTTGGTATTTGAAAGGAAACAATTAATATTCAGTGCAGATATGAAAATTCAAAGGTTTTAAAGTCTTTCTGTTGTTTCAGATAGTTGGAGGGTGACAGTGCACATGCTGGTAGCTGCTGATATGCACACTGCATAAGCATTCTGTGGCACTTGTAATATTTTACATGTCAACTTTTTGCTGATCTTTCAAAACAAAGGTTGATTTTTTTTAAATATTTTTTTTTCACCCCTCTGGTGAATAGGTTTAATTTTCATCCATTAGTTTCTGCAGGTTTTTTTTTAAATATAGATGTTGCTCTATGGTCCTTAAAGGCACTCTTTAGGAAAATCTGCATTTAGATGTGTTCATAATTTTGGGATTTTTCTGGCAGGAACAAGAATAACCTGTTAATTTGAAGTCTGTAGGATTTTGCTGATATTCAGTTTATCACATACTTGTTCTGTTCAGACCCAGGAGTAACAGCTCTTCAGCATCTCATGCATTCACCTCAACCTAAAGAGCAAAGGATGAAATGTCCTTTTTTACATGTCTGAAAAAGGACTGAATAAATCTAACAATACATGTGTATAGTGCTTCACAGCGTGATTGGAATCGTGCACAGGTTTAAATGCAGGTTTAAGGTTTTGCAGGACAGACAAAATAATTGCAAATATCCAAGATTTGGTGGACATCTTTTTTTTTCTCGCCACAGCTTTAGGCCACAACCTAGTAATTAGTATACTTATTACTGAATCTAATACAGATGTCATCTTAACATATGGAACTCTGTTTGTTTTTGTGGTTTTTTTTTCCCCCAGCGCATTTCCAAAGTTCTAGAAGATGGAAAACAGTCTGTGGAGCACCATTTCAAATCTTCCTCTACAGATCTGTGATTTGTTCTATTACAAGACCACTTCTCAGCTGAAAATAATTATATACACATACATATTTTAGACGACTGTCAACTCTGAAGAAAGGCACTGATAACATAGATGGCCAACAGAGAATATGAACAATAATACTCATGGGCTCGAAGTTACTCATGATACAGGTACGGGAATAACATCTGAAGAAGATACTCCAGGACCTGGAACAGAAGTTTATCAAGCCTCTGGTTATACAGGTCAAAGGGTATCGTGTGTTCCCTGGTGACAAAACTTGCTCTTAGGAAGAAAGATGTATTAAAAGGCCGTCCGTAATGCTTACTATATAATGTAAGTCACATTCTGTTCTTTTCAAAGAGCATAGAAATCATAGTTTTGTGTAGCTTGTATAGACACGCTGCAGCTGTCTTTAAACTATTGCTGGCAGTGTAGCTAAGGCAACAGATGCCTCAGCACAAAACAGCCACTGACAATTTCCTCTGTGGCTGTAGCTGGATTTACAGTCCTCAGATCCCTGTGCTGCTCCCACCACACTGCTCTGCATCCTCAGTCTTTCTCAGGATGATGTCCATGACTGTGACACCATACACCTGAGTTATTTTCAGAACAGCGGCTATTATGTTGAAAATATGTGCAAAAGTTTATTTACATGTGTACAAATTAAATTGATATTACATCCCGCGGTATGATTTTTAAAAAAAGCTGCATTTTCTGCTGTTCATCAATAAAATGTTTAAAATTTGGTTTATTTGTCTTGAACATTTCTCCCTGAAATCTCTAGATATCATTGTATAACTAGAAATATACGATGGAATTCTAAAGTCCAAGTCTTAGACTTTCAAAATTGATTTTCTTTGTCTCTCCAACTTGTGAGGTAGAGCTGGAAGATAGTGCCTTATCAGCACACAGCTAGGCAGCACTGCAGGTCTGCATCTTGGGATCTTGTTATAACCTGTCAGTTCTTTCTAAAGGCAAGTATGTTATCCAAATATAAAGGTTTCTAAAAGGTGAGTAATCAGTTTCCTTCATTCACCCCTTTGTTTCAGACACCTACATAGGTTTATATTAATTAAATAAAATATGACCATGTATAGTGTTGTGGATGGGAGACTGGCCTTGTTGCCATTTATGTGGATATGGGAAAGACAAGGAGGTTATTGAATTCAAAAGGAACAAGCAATTGTTCCTTGCTGAGTGTTTGAATCAATGGAAAGACACTTTCAGCTTGTTCTAAGCCTAACTATGTCTATAAACACTTCTACGTTCTGCATGAATAATGTATTTAATTAATTTAGACTCTCTTTGCAACTTGTCAGTGTGAAGATGTTTCCTACAGAAATAATTAGCGATTGTTTTTTGTGAGAAGTTTGAAATAATTGTATTGGAACCAATACTGCACACCAAGAAATACTTTTCACTAGAATAACCATAGACAGCAAAACAGTCCAGTTCTGACACGAAGTACAGTGTGTGTTGGCGTGGATACTGATAGATTTTGTTTGTTTGTTTCATTTGCTTTTGACAGCAATTTAATGCTGCTTCTGTGGAAGCACTGAAGAAGAACAAGGCTTTTCTGGGACCCACCCCCCCCCTCAGTTTAACGGGAGGTTATTTGTGAGTGGGAGAAAGTGAAAAGTTGAGGGGTGCATGTTTGACATCTTACTAACCTGGGGGAAGAAAAGGGAGAGTACCCTGGCTGCTCTTCAATGTTATTTGTCCATACACTGAAGAAATATCAAAACATCACAAAATCACAAGTATTTTAAAAGAAAATGTTTGGGTTTACTGGGAAAAAGTAAGAAAAGGTTGACGTAGCAACTGTTTATTCTTTGTGAAGATACCTGTTAAAGTTGTCTTTTGCTTACTGTATCTTGCAGATATATTTTCATGTAAGAGTGGGATAAAAGAGTTTTAGCTCAAGCTGTTGTTATAAATTACAATTACCATGATTCAAAATCATAATTAAAAAAGTACAAAGAATGGAAGGGAAGGAAGAACCCAGAAACAAATACCAGGAAGGCAGGAGCACAATAGCAAAAGTTGGCAAAAGGAAATTTGGCGCTGTGTTTAGCTAGTGGCTCAAGATACAGGCTTGTGTTTTGTTCAGATTTTAGTATAATTTTTGATGAAGAGTTTGGATTTGCACACAATTTACCAAATACCAGGAAAAATCTTATTAGTTATCCCACATCACAGATTGTCCTTTTCTTGCCAGACCAGTTTTGGATCTGTTTCAAGCTTGAAATTATGTAAATCAACTCTGTGCAGAAAAGCAAGATTAACCAAGAAAAATAACTGCCAAAACAGGCCCTATGTGGATCTGGAATTTTAAGGATGTTTGGACAACAAGGTCCAGCCATTCACAAGTTTCCAAAAACTGTGGATACTCACATTTAGTTCAAAAAAACAACATAGCATGAAGAACAAGTGATGTGCTGGGATAATAAAGTGCAAGTATGGCAATCTGGCAACAGCTGTTTAAAAATGTAAATCAGCACTGATTATTGTAATTTCTGTCAGACGCTAACCAGGCCTTTGGTTCAGTATGCAGAGGGACATCACTCGGGCGGCACAGAGCCTGTGTATTTGACATTCTTTGAGGTGAAGCACAAAGGGGAGAAATTTACTCCAGGACAGGGTCGGGCTTTGGCTGCTGTCCCAGGGAATGCATGAAGCAGGGGTGGTGTCACCTGTCACCTCAACAGTCCCGCCGCCTCACACCCTGCAAGGTCAGAAAAGCATTTCTGGGTACAACAGTTTCATGCGCCTTCTGTATCACAGTTGGTTTCACCTCTTTCAAGATGTTTGAAATAGTCTGGGCAATAACAGTCTGGCTTTGGGGATTGCATGGCACTAAGCCGGTGGTTGCATAGTGTGAGTCTGTAATAATTTGTTTTGCATGCGGTAGGAAAGACTGCATGTGCAGCTCAGATTTTACGTGCTGAGCTGTAGAATTTAAGACGCATTTAAGCTGCATGCCATGTATGTTCAGCTGGCTAGGTGTCTGAATTTTAGGCACAGGCACCAGAGCTTTCTCTCTCATAGAGTGCAACTTGGGTGTTGGTGCAGAGTGGTCTCCTTCCTGAAGAGCCCTGTGCCAGTGCAGCCCCAGGTCTGGCCCCAGGCGGCAAACGTTAGCGTTCTGCTACATCAGGTTGTTCTGGAGCATTAACTAACGGGTATCCTGCCTGCCCTTCTTTGTGCCATGTCACAAACTGTCCAAATCCTTGTTATGAAATGATGATTTAGTATTCATTTTTTTGTGGGGATTCCAATGCTTTTAAAATTTCAATAAAAATTAGCTGCTGTAAGCTATAGGAAGATGTTCAGAATATAAGTCAGTACGGATCAAGCTTCTGAGCAAGAAGGAGAGTTTTATTAAAGATTTTATAGACCTTAGGAATGCATTGTCTTCTTGAACTGAGAATTAATGTGTGATAGACCTGTGTATTTGTTGCAGGTACTGCTTGACATTGAACTTTCTGCCTGTAGCATGTTTTTTATTAGACAATGGAAATTGTGGTTTAGTAGAATCATGGAATGGTTTGGGTTGGATCTTAAAAGGTTGGGTTGGACCTTAAAGATCATCTAGTTCCAACCCCCGGTGGGGGTAATGTGTGCCATATTGCTTATTGTGCATGGAGTCCACAGACACATTAGGCACCATTGGATCTCGGTTTTCATTTTCCTTGTTGATATTGTTTGGTCTGGTGTTTGGCTTTTTCTCTAGTTTTTAGATTTGTTTCATCAAGTCTGTGACCTTTATTTAAAGACTACTAAGGCAGGTTTTTCACTCTGTCTTGACACACCCTGGGCTTGTTTGGGAGAGAGAGAAGACTGGATTTATTTATAATTTCAGAAGTGCAGAATTTTAAATTAACAGTTTTCCCTTTTCTGGCTTCTTCATAGCTGATAAAAGGTCACAACAAAGAATTAATGCAGACCAAGCAGTATGTTGAACTAAAAGCAGTACAACATTGTGCAAGTAGATTTTCCTGGATGTGTTACTAATGCATCACATGAACAGAAGCCTTAGTAGTGTAGAAGACTGAGAGTCTGCAATGTGTCCAGTTTCATTATGTTTAAATTAAAGCAACCTTGTGCCATCCTGGCCTCTGAAATACAGAACTCATATAATCAACATGGTGGACTATTTTTCTTTCCATATGAGATTTGAGGTACAGAGGCAGTTTGCGCCCACAATTACTAATACAAGGAAGCTGTAACAGTGGCAAATTTTCCTCAGTGTGGAGGACATCAGGTGTTTAGAATGGTAATGAGAATTTTTTTACCACCAGCTACTATATTCTACTCAGTGTTTTCAGGCAGCAGCTGTATTACTGTACAAACTAGCTGAAGAGCAGTGCCTAACCTGAACTGGCAAAGAGCAACAAACCTGCACCAAGCGCTTGTTCACAGCTCTTAGGAAAGCAGGGAATGGGTAGACAGGTTAATGCTTTTGTGTCATGTTACTACAGTTACTGAAATTTCAATGACAAAATGCATTCAGAGATTGAGTTGCTCTCTTTAACCCATTTGATATTCATGGCTTTTGTTGTTTGGCTGTTTTGCTGCTTGCTTTGTTGCTAGTGGCAATGATGGAGCAAATTCTTTCATTCAAAATTAGTTGAAATTACATGCAAGGAATCCTGCAAGAAAAAAAAAAATAAAATAGAATGATGATGGGAAACTGCTGAGAAAGTGGACTTACCTGATTGACTGGATTAGTTTGAGCATGAAGTCTCACAGCAGTTCAATAACTAATGGCTGGTAAATCACACTAGTACCATCTATACCCAGAGTCATAGTAAGATTTTATATTGTTTGCAATAATAAGCCAAAGTTTCTGCTTTGGACTAGCACAAATCCCAAGTACAATAAGTATTTTATTTATACAGATTCCGAATCAAATTTGCTTACTAATGTCATAGTATTGCAGCAGCTATATCATGTCTGCCTGATGATCAAGGGGGTTTTATTTCAGCCCCAGTTAGAGCACTGGAAGTATCTTTGCAATAATGGTGTAACTTAAATCACTAAAAGCTTGTCAAGCTCCCAGGTAGGTCTGTTCCACCTTGGTCATTGGATGAGGGCACTTTTAAAGAAGAGAAGCTGTTAAACATGTTTTTAAAATAGCAAGGTAGGACAGAAGATGATGATTTTGTTTCTTATTGTCTGGTTTCTGTTTAAGTCAGCCGAGGTCCAGGAGTTGTGTTTAAAGCCATCTAATCACATAATTTTCTACGCTAACTTGCTTTTCTGTTTTGAAAGATTTTAGGTTAACTGCCATGAAAAGACCAAAAGACTCTTCTTTGTTCCAGCTTCAGTGTAATCTATTTAATGGATGAAACATTTATCCCAGAGACTGGTTCCATATATGCTGACATCAGCGGGAATCATCTAGACCAAGGGCATTCTGTTTAAAACAACAGCACAGGTCAAATCTCCAGTGTAGGAAAATAAAAGGAATAACTTAGCCAAACACAGGATCCTTCTCATGTAGAACTCAAGAAAATTCAGCCAATTTAAAGCCAAATTGTCCTGTGCATCATCCCTTAAAAAAAAAAAAATCTGAGGAGGGAGGAAGAAGAAAGAACTTAAAGATCCTTTCCCTTATTAATTTTTGGAGGTGGGTATCTCCATCTTGTTAGGTAAATGTTTTTTTTTTTTCCTGAGAAATATGGAAGCCTCGATGAAAAAAGCTTGCAGCCATTTCCTATCCTGGATGCCTTGGAGCAGTCACTAGTATTTACTTATATTTCCTTCCCAGAACTGACCTCCTACTTGCTCTTAGTGTTCACAGTCCTTTATAGAGGGAACATTGTAAGGAGATCAGCATTGGCAATATTTACTGCTATGGGGTGAGAAGAGTAGCTGTTCTTTATTGACTCAGCCTGCAATCTGCTATGCTGATTTGCTATCATGGTGCAGTGTGTGCTAAAGATTAACACTGTAAACGAACGATTGGCTCTGCAAACAAACCTCGGGTAGGCCATGGTTTTCATAAACTGTAAAAGGTTAGATAAATTTAATCATGGCTTTAAAGTGAGGATAGTTTGATCTGATTGGGTTTTGGATAGAATAATTCCTTTTCAGTGTAGTTTTTTGTCTTCCAGGATAGCAGAAAGCTCCACTGTGCTATCAGTCATCTTTCACGTGGCTGACCCTAGAATTAAGACAGCCACCCACCATGAGTCGGTGCTGTAACAAATACAGTTTCTGTGTTAATGATTTTTACGTGAGTGTTTGTTTGTGCTGCAGCTCCGTATGCCCCAATAAGCATGTGGGTATTCCACCTGCATTTACTAACAGGTTCATGTGAGAGGCTTGAACATACTCATTCACGGTTAACACTTCATAGGCCTTCCCATTAGCTGGAATTAGTTCAGCTGATGGTAGGTGGCTGTTGATGGTGTTACTATGTGTTTAAGTGGTGACTGATTCAAAAGGCACAGGAAAGGTGATGGGGATCAGAAAACAGTCATTTAAACTCTCCGTGCCCTGGGTTGGCCAGCCAGCAGCCAAAAGAAGAGAGTTATTTAGGTAAAGTAGTAGGAATCTTGCACTGTTGTTGGAACTAGACAAAGTCTAAAAAGCTCCATGTTTGACAGATATTTTGAGGGAAGATTTTCCCCAGAATGTTTGTTCATACATTCATATACATAAGAAAACAGCCACGGAGAGAGTTGCTTTAGATGCAGCTCTTTTATCTGGGAATATTGTCTTTAATCATATAATAACGCATGTTAGGGTTGGGTACCTGGATTCTGCAAATACCGAGGAATGTGAAGTCTTCACTACACAACTGCAGTTGCTTTGACACGCTCCGCAATGCCTGAGCAGCGCTGTGACACGCTCAGTAGTACTGATGCATGATGCCTTATTGGTACAATCTTTCTAACAACGCAAGGCACAAAAACAGTTCTATTGCAGATAAGTACCGGAAAACAGAAGAGCCGAGGAAACAAACCTAAAAGAATAAGTCTCTGAACTTATGAGAACTTCTGCACAGAATTTCTCAAAGTAAATGGAGGATTCTAATATGAAAAATTAAAAATGTTTACATACCATTGGTTACTTTTTCAGATCTCAGAATTACAAATCTAGATCTATGTAATAGTTTTAAGGGGACAGTGATCATGCCGGTATAAAAACTTCTTACTGATGAATTTACCTCTAGGGCAGATCCCGACTAATTCGATACATTTTCAAAAAAGTCACTAGGGGGAGATCGGCAGTTGCAATACTTCGCCCACAGACCAGAACGCCAACCAGGTACCCGGAAAACCAAAGTGGAGCAACTGGAAGCGCAAGAATTATTAACACTGTAAATCATCCTGTTCACAAGCTAGATGATTTTAGTTTACTGCAGTTAAACCCTGGTTACATTAAAGCAACCTAAAGTTTATCTATGGCTGGGTGAGTCCGTAGAGTAATTCACTGTGCTTGTACCAATTTGCTTATCAGTTTTAGTTGCTAATTAATTTTCCCCAAGTGTTTATGTTGTGCCAAGTACCAAATGGTGTAGAACACTGTGAAAAAAACATTAAAGAAAGGGAAGTTATGTTTTCTGAAAAATCCTTTGTTCTACAATGTCTTTTCAATGAGATCCCCATGTAAATTGTGGAGTGAGAGGAGCTGATTTATCCATAAAAGCAAAGACCTTCATGCCAAAATCTGACTGAAAAAGAAGTATTTCATTGAAATGCACCAGAATTTAAACTTAATGGGTTTTGGAAAGGTGTACAGGTTAATTTCCTTGGTAAAAACAATTGGTGTTCATACACCACCTCGTTTGATTTTAGCACTGTTTATCTCTAGTATAAATGAACTGTTAGTGGCAAGCAGAGAAGAATAAGCAGATCATCTGAAATAGGCATTTCAGCTGCTTGGAAGTAGGTAGCAGCAGTGAGGTTGTCACAGTATGATTGATTGAAGTGTCTATATTTGTACAAATTTCCCATCATTGAGAGATGCTTCAGATTCTAACATCAGATGAATGTTGCAGAATCTCTCCATGACTGGTTTAGACTTGAGGTATCCCTCCACTGCAGGGCTGAACGTGTCTGTGTACCTAGATGCAGCAGATCCCATGGGAGCCATAGGCAGCCAAATGGAAGTTATAGATTTCTTGCCTGCCTATGGCCTGTCATGACTAATACATAAGTCAGGGGACACCTAATCCTCTCTACCGTAGTATATGTCAGGAAGATGGTGGAAGGCCTTTGCTGAAGCAGGAGTTATGACTACTTTTATTATCGCAGTGCTCATGGTCAGAAAGCAGCTACTAGCCCTCATAATGTTTTACAGTTTTCTAAAATGCCAGTTATAAAGTTGCTTTAAAAATGCACCACGGTTTTGCTCTGAAAGACTTAAAAAGTCTAAGGGCATTCTAGCATTGCAGCATTTATGGCACAGATCCAAATGATATTGCCTTTTCTATTAATTTAATGTTCAACCTGCATTTCTAGAAATAAAGCTCAGCTCCCTTGTTTTGCAATACTGTATTTTAAATTCCCTATGCTTTTACAATGACCTTGAGATGACATTGTTTTTCCTGCTACACCTTGTTTCTTCTGATGGTGGGGTTTATTTTGTGCATATGCTGGGCAGATGATTATTGGAATAAGATATAAAGACTTCTACAAGTAATCTAATAGACATCCAAGAATATAGATCATTTGTCATTATGTGTCTTATCAATGTATACTGAACTGTTTTTGAATTCAGTGTGTGAATTGTTTGAGACAAGCTGGGTTGCTGGGTAGTCTGAGTTGTAGATGAACTCTTTTCTTTTAAAACCAATTTTCCCCTCTTCTTTTGACCACATGAATAGCTTGTATGAACTTCTCTTCAGCAAAGTGTTGAACTGTGATAACACAACATGATTGGGGTTATACACAACGTTAATGGTGCAGCCTAAAGCTTCATATTCATTAAAAGCAGATCTCTGCACCGTGGGGCTACCTGGCAATATGTATCATGATCTGGATCAAGTGTAACCAATCGATTTAATTTCCAACCAACTAGCTAAAATACATGATGCACAGTGCTTTATGTAATTTATGCCAATTTATGGTGGCTATGTGAGGGACAAATGATATGCAGTATGTTACAAAGTCTGTCACGATGAAGTTACTACTGCAACAAAATTTTGAACCTGTTTGAATGGCTTTGCACTATATTGTACTTTGCATTACGCAGGCATGGTGCTTTTGATCTAAGTTCTCTAACATTGTCGTGTTGGGAAACAGCATGATGACCTAAAGGTGTTTGTGAGGCTACCAGGTAATCATGCTTTATTTTGCTTTATCATTTCAAAGGATCCAGTTAAGGAGGCAGGTACAAGTAATTCAGCCAAAACATTACAAAAGAGTACAGAGAGCTCCCCGTATTATTCTCTACCTTTTGACTCCTGTGCTTTTGCTTCCTACTGTGTGCTGGTGTGTACACACTTCTCCCAAGTCACTGCATTTCAAAAATACTGACTGTGTAGGTTACTTCAGAGTGTAAGTGAAAATGCTGAGGAAGCCCAGTTTTAATAGAATTAATTTGAACTTTAATAACTCCAGTTTTCATACCATTATGGTTTCCTTTGTAAAAGGGCAATCAGTGTGAAGAAATATTACTGATGGCTGGAGCAGAGGGGTATGTAGGACCTGAACTAAAGAACGTATAGAGAAAAATGGTTCTGCAGAGGCTCAGCCTCAACTTTGCAGATTTTGGAGCTTCACTTAAGAAACTGAGGGGAGCGGATATTCATATAACACAAGATTTGACAACATTTTTTGGTTTCACTACAATCTGTGGTTGATCAGGTTTCCATCTGGTAGAGATGCATGCTCAGGGCTGTACAATGCTGTATTGTAGTAAAAAGAAATGCTAAAAGCACGATGCATCCTGCCTAGAAAGACCTCACCAAACCCACTGCATTTGGAAGTAACAATCACTAAACTGTGACTCCAGCATTAGTCTCCATTTTATTTCTAGAGTTTTTCAGACTTAAACATAATCTGTTAGCATAGCTTCGTCAGCATATCAGCTTTTCCCAGCCTCTTTATGCGGAAGCCTTCCCATTTTCCCTTCTCCTTCCTCCCCTTTTAGGACTGCTACCTTCTCCTTCCAGCCCTGCCAAGAACAGGAGTCTCAGTGGTGAGGACCCCAGGGCAGTATTCCTGGCTAGACTCAATTAACTCCAGTGCTGACCAGTTCTGACTGCTCAGCAATCACAGCTGGAACAAAGTTTATTCTTTCCTTGCTGGCCTTTTGCCTGCTTATGAGCATCTGCCCCAGAAATGCTATGCAGGGACATGTGTTGTAGTGATTCTCCAGCAGTGAGGTGTGCCCACAGTACTTCACAAACTGTAGCATTTTTACTGGCGTTGCTTATACTCCAGTGCTCCATAGGCAGAAGCCTGCAGTTGTCCTTGTACTCTGCTGCTCTGAAAGCACTGCTTGCCGTTCTTCACCTCAGTCCTGGTTTTACATAGTTCTGCGTGGTACTTTGCTCAGGTGCCACATCAAGGTGGGTCTGGTAGTAACGTGTTCCCAGGCAGCTGCAGACCACAGCCAGGGGCTGACCTTGCTAAAATGCACTGCACCAAAACTTCATAAAGTTTAATCTGCAGAGGAAGTTTTACAACTTTAATCAGTTTCTGGTTGCAGAAGTAATTTTTTTTTTTTTTCCTTTGTAAAGCCTGGCATATTTTCAAAGCATGTATTCACTCAGCACCCACTTCAGTGTATTTTAACTGTGACTATGCATGCACAGCACCTCAGGGAATAAGTATTTAGATGCTACTCATCAAAGCCCATGACGCAGTGAGCTGAATTTTTACTTCTTGGAATAAACAAACCCTGAGCAGTAATAATTTTGCAAGTTTTTCTTGTTTTCAAGCGAACTTTTGGCAAAAAATGTGATTTGTTGAGGGGATCAACAATTTGTTATATTTACTTTTCACACTATATTCTGGGCCTTAGTTCATTGTAAAAGTGTTTTTACTCATTTGAGCATTCCTTAAATGTTTTTTTCTGTTGACTCTTCTATAAATAATGGGTTTTTTCCTAGCAGTATTTGCAACATTAATATTTGCAGGACTACAGATGTAATTTAAAATATATGTCTATATGTTAGTTCAGTAGGAAGCTGTAGGCAATGTTGCTCAAACAGCTTTTTGTGTTTTTGTAACTCAAATTCTTATGGAGAAAAAAAAAAAAATGTCAGATAGCTTTCTTGAGGGGGGAGGTACCTGCATTATTAATTCCTGAAAAATGATTCATTATTTCTTTGAGGTTTTTTTTGTCCAAGTCACCTTTTCACAGAGGTTGTCACTTTGCAAATAAGCCAGCCCCACTATTTTCCACTTAATTTTTGTCTGTTTAATATGTAAATGCTAAGGCTAGTTAGCATTTACAAACTCCAAACTCTGTCATTCAAATTAAAATAGCAACTTGTTTGTCCATAGTTGCAGTACAAATGATTTTATGTGCGGTGCAAGCGTGCTTATTAATCATCATAGTTTTTCAGTAACAGCTGTAGATGCACTTTTCTGTGCTGGCAAATTGGCTAGCTTTGTCACTCTGTGGTCAGTATTTCAGTTGTACTTCCAGTGAAATTTTTTTCCATACCTTTCAAAGCAACAGCAGTATGAGCATGACATTGGTCAGTCACTGATACTTAGGGAGAGGGAAATCTTAGTGGTGCTGCAGCACAAAAGATTAAGTGAATTGGTGAATGCGTGGCAAAGCAAAGAAGTCTTTGGTACAGCCAGGAATTCAAATCTACAGGTCAAAACTCGTGTTATTACTGCAGAAATTATAGGACTAGAGCCATCTTAAAGGCCTTGTCATACCAGGACTTTCTTTAATTGCATGGGTTATAAAGGCTGAGAGAAGTTCCAAATGTATGTGCCTTAAAAAAAAATACACAACTATCACTTCTGTAGGGAACCACAACTGTGCTTTTAACCACAGTGTAGCCTCTCATACAGTGAAGAGCTCTCCTCATTCTGAGACAGGTGCTGGTGAGATTGCAGCTCTGCTTTTTCCTCCTTCAAAAGTACAGAGTGCCATGCAAGGCAGCAAGTGTTCTTTCAAGTCATAAAAAGGCTAGAGCTTTTTCCTTGTTATTTAATTTTAAGGAATCAACTTCTGCCACTGTAGATAAAAATGAAGTTATTGGAATTTAGCTGAAAAGACCTGTGCTGAACACTGTCTCTTTCCTGTTTGGAAATTCTGCTTAAGAGGTTTTAAGAACTCTTTGTACAAATCCTGCAGCAAAGAGGAAGCAGCAAGCAATGATTTCTCATCGCAGTTCATCAATTTAAGCTCTAAAGAAAGGTTTGATGTTTAAGCTTGAAAATTTTTTTTTCTCACAAGATTAATCCTTACTTTAGGGAGTAATTTCATTTATATCAGTAAGATTACTCACGTGAGTAACCAGTTACAGAATTTGCCTGTAGTACTGTGATTGCCTAGGGGGAAGTACAAACAACTCTGCAATTAAAATTACACAAAGAAAAGGAGGTCTGACCTTTTCTTTTTTTCTTTTCTTTTTTTTTTTAAAGTGTGTGTATATATATGCCTACTGTTTCATTGATAAGTGCCAATGGCTTTTGCATTCTGAGGTGTTACTAGCAGCAGCACAAAATGGCTTTTATAAAAGAAATACTAAATGCTAAAGCTTCTTTGTGAAAGGTAGAGAGGGAAGGATCTCTGATGAGGAGTTTTAACTTCAAGGCACCTTATGCTTTCTTTATGTGCATCACATTAGTGGAAAATTCCTTCATTCATTTAAGAAGATAAACAGTTGTAACTTTCAGGTTTGGTTGATGTGACATCAATGACTGGCTGGGACTGCCAGCATTCCGAGAGGGGTATCGTCCTCATCTGCAGCCACTCAGGGCTCCGGGGTGGAGCCTGCAGCACAAGCTGTAACATTTACAGGTGCATAAGTAGGTAGGGAAGGGCACAGGTGATGCACCTGTCTGGGGAAAGAAGCACTAGCACAGGTGTGTCATAACTTATCAGCTGCCTGTGTTAGAGCATGAGCTCCTTTGATCCACAAACACACTCTCCGCCACGCTGCAGCCCACAGTTTCCGAATATTGGCCAAGAACCTCCAGAGATGAGTATCTACTATGAGAACTTTTTCCATCCACAGAACATCCCTAGTCCACAGCGACCGAGCACCTTTGAGACGACGGATTACAACACCACTCCCAACCCCTACCTCTGGCTAAATGGACCTTCCATTACCCCACCACCGTATCTCCCAGGATCCAATGCCAGTCCCTTCATTCCTCAGTCTTATGGGATGCAAAGGCAGCTCTTGCCTAACATGCACGGCTTGGGAGGAACTGACCTTGGCTGGCTTCCTCTCCCGTCCCAAGAAGAGCTTATGAAGTTGGTTAGACCACCTTACTCCTACTCTGCACTTATTGCCATGGCTATCCACGGAGCACCTGAGAAGAGGCTGACTCTCAGCCAGATCTACCAGTACGTGGCTGACAACTTCCCGTTTTATAACAAAAGCAAAGCTGGCTGGCAGAACTCCATTCGGCACAATCTGTCTCTCAACGACTGCTTCAAGAAGGTGCCCCGAGATGAAGATGATCCAGGTATAGCTCTGTACCCCTCTTCCCCAGCACCCCCAATTAAACTTGATTAATTTAAAAAGCCTAATAGATTGTAAAGAGAAATAACACCCTAGATAAGGACATACATGTAGTAGCTCTTCTGTTTTTGTACGTCTGACCCAGAAGGCAATTATGCATAACTGAGGTCTGAATCAGCATTGCTATTAAATCCCAGCAAGGAAAGAGGTTCTTTGCTGCTCTGGGTCCTCCTGAGAACTGATCACCGTGCTGAGCACGAGGCTCAGCAAGCACAGGAGTAGGCTAACTGAGCAAGTCACATTCAAAACCCATTTGGTATAATGCATATGACTTATGTCAAACTTAACCGGGAATTAATGGAAAGGCTATAAGACAAACTCAGATATGTCAAAGAAATCCAGCAGCTGTAAGGAGTCTCCTCTCTCAAGAGGACAGCAGGCTGCTTTTGTTTGTTTCAAATAGCATTTTGCATGGAATCACACCTCTGCTGTTCCCAGCCTCTTGGCTGATATGCTGTCAGATTGTTCCTTTATTGTTTTCTAGCAATAGCTGTTAAGAACCATTGGGAACATTTAGAAGCCATTCAATTCTGCTGCCAAAGAGGGCCAAAAGTCTGTTTTTATCCTACCCCACTGAATCTGCACATTCAGAGGACTGGTTCTATACTGAAAACCTCCTTCTCTCGCCAAAAAACCAAAACAGAACAAACCCCCCTCCCAGCAGCTCAACTTGTTATTTTACCTGTGTGAAGAGTCAGGGCTAAAGGATACAGCCCAAACCTTTACACTTTTTTCTGAATTCCACAGAATTCTGCTTTCGTGTGATTAAAAAATACGTGTTTTTTGCTCATGCAATTGTTTTGTTTCTGTGAAATGACATAAATGAGAAATGTTGTAGATGACCACTCTTTTCTGTCTCTGCATATTTTTAAACTTAAAATGTGCTTTTGTCCCCTTTGACAGGAAAAGGGAACTACTGGACCCTGGACCCAAACTGTGAAAAGATGTTTGACAATGGAAACTTTCGCAGGAAAAGGAAAAGGAAGTCTGACATTGGGGCTAGTGCTGCCACTCTTGCATCTGAGAAATCAGAGGATAGTGCCCTGAGTGGCAGCCCCAAAGCCGTAGATCATCAGGATATCTTGGAAAACTCATCACCTGGGACTGACAGTTCACCTGACAAAGGATCTCCACCTCCATCTTCCAGTAGCCCCTGCCTCAGTAACTTCCTCTCCAGTATGACTGCGTATGTTAACAGCTCTAATGCTGGGAGCCGCCCAGTGCCTTTGGGACTCAACTCTGAACCCACTGACAAAATGGGACAAAATATGGTAGGGTTTAATTCCTACTCTCCACTCTCTAATATCCCCAGTCATGGTGTGGGAGAGTGGTCCAATTCCATGCCTTCTAGCCACTTTGGCCATAGCAACTCTGTGCTCAACCAGTTTAACACCCATTTTTACAGCAGTATCAGCACAAACAACACCCTGTATTCCAGGGAAGGAACAGAGGTTTAAATGAAGGATTCTAAGACACTCAAGTATAGCTGGTTATGGGGAAATTATCTGTGGGCAAATGATTAGCATTAGCCTGTTGTCTCTGGGACCCACACTGCATGCTACCTTCTGACAGCCACAAACTTGTTACCCATTATCCTTATCACAAATGCTCCACATTTGGAAGCTCTACATAAAAAATCAGGGACCATAAGAGCAAGAGTAGTGAAGAGTTCAGAGCCACCATGCCTGTAGTACTGCCAGCCATGGGCATCTACAGACATCCTTAAGAATTTACTGTTTGCCTTAGGCATGAGGCTTTTTATGGCATGATACCAATATTTCTATGCTTTTTAAAGTGCTAATAGAAATGTGGTTATATCTTTAAATATCCTTTCATGCTGATATAGACTGCGTAGCAAGTTCTTATTTAGCCAAAGCTATTCTGACACACTGAAGAATCTATAATAAAAACTACTGCATAGTGAGTAACAACCACCACTTGAATGGTGAGTGCTGTCTTTGGTTTTCTCTCATACTAGTGCATACATTGCCTAAATTTTGATCCCCTTTCAACCCCACCGGGAATACGGCTGTGAAGCAAGCTAGAATCATTATGGACACTGCAGTTATTTTGAAACTGAAGGAAAACATAACAAAATATAACGGAATTGTCTTCTGATGGTGCAGCTGGATCTTAATGTTTTCAATTCTAATTACAGGGTCATTTTTTTTTTTTTTTGCCTTACATATGTAAATTAATTCAAATAAAGAAAAGAGGATCTCTCCTGAATATATATATATATAATAATGTGTTTTCTGAGAAGAAAACACTTTTGTTCTATTTTAACTTTCTACATGTATCATTTCTACTGAGTAAAGAATTTGAATATTGACGTGGGGAGAGGGAAGAAGAAAGGGGATGCAGAAAGTTTAACACTCTCTGAGTTTCAGTTCCAAAGGCTGGATTTGCAAAGTACCGATTGCAGACATTGTAAAAAGTCCCTGTACTGTATTGTTTGGTTTTGTTTGTGGTTTTTTTTTTTTATTTTATTTTATTTTGTAAAAGTCTGTGCTTTTGTCCTTCTGTAATGTTAAAAATAATGCTTATTTTTCCTACACTCTACTGTAGCCACAAATGAAATTTTAAAATACATACAAAGTTTTTTTTAAACCAAGAATTGAATCAAGTTCCACATTTATGTAGAGTAGTTTCTCAAACTGGACAGCCTGCAGCATACACAGACAGCAATTTAACTGTTCACATCTGGGCACTGACCAGACTTTGGAATGATAGAAAACAATAATGCATTGTAATAGATACCATTTTGTCTCAATTTATTTTTAACTTTACATTGCTATAGTTTTGTTACAGGGCACCCCAGAAGCATTTTTAATAAAGCATTTGTATAGAAGAGTGTGTACCTGTGTGTGTGTGTACTATACTACTTATGTCTTTAAAAGTCTCAAAGTATGACTTGAACCCTTTGCCTGAGGGACAAGCAGTATAATAGTCACAGAAGGTCAGAGACTGAGATAGCGTATGTCTAGGCAATCAAAATTTGCGTGCCTGAGGAATATAATTGGCTGTTATTACTAAAATACTATCACTAAATAAAAATCACTCTTAGAGCTTCCCTGCTGGAGCTAAGTGGTGTCAATCACTTTAAATTTCAGAAACCAAGCTATATTTTCACAAGCCAATTGGCCAATATAACTGCAATCTTTTCTGCATTCTTATTTATTATTTTATTTTTTATGTTTAAGCTTTCCCACTGTCAAGACTGCCCTGGCTATTCATAGTTTTGTACCCACTGTAAGTTCTCACTTGGGAGTTAGAACTGACCAACATCGCTAACATTGTTGCTTAAGAAAAAAATAAAATTACCTTCTGGTGGTGTCCTTTTGCCATGACTGTAAGTTTCTCTGAAGTCAGGCACATGCTCAGGCCTGAGCTGTAACTCCTGCCCTCAGAATTTTACAGCCCTTCCATGAATCTCAGCACCATAGGTGGGCCATTATATGCCCTGCAACTCAGCAGCTCGCAACATTTATTACAGAGGAGCTTGCTTGTGTGGCAGCTGAGAAGCGCATTCAGTCGGTGCTGTTATGTCTTGCATTCAGCAGATTGTCCAGGAATAACAACAAATCGCCCAGAAATATAGTTCTTGTGGAGTATATGGTTCACAAACTGAGAGGAAATTGATTTCTTTGGAGCTGAAATGGAAAATGTACCGTTATGGACTTTTAAAGTGTGGGGAAAAAGAAGGTGCAAATTATGCTAAGAATGACGAAGTTGCTAAACAACAGCAGACAGTAAAAAGCATCTTCTTTGTCACTCACTATTTTGTTTGACTTTCATAGTTCCTGGTCCTAAATAATAAAAGGAAATCCATATAGGTATGCAAAAGGACAAGAGTTTGTGCCTCATTGCTTCCCAGAGGCTGTCAACCAAATATCACTTTTGGCTTATGCATGATGAGGTGCTGCCACAATGTCAGTTCCTTACAGACAAAGGTATGTTTTCTAGCAGGTGCCCTGACCGCAGAGGTTCACTAGCTCCCCTGCCACCATCCAGCTGGCTTGACACATCAGCTCAGTTGATGATACTGCCATTCAAGGAGGAGTGGATTGCTTACAGTGTAATCCTATTCCTCCTCAAAAGAGAACTATTTTATAACAAAACAAATTAAAAGCACTCATCTTCATCGCTATGTTTGTGTTTTTCAGAGAGAATTGGGTTTGGTAACCAGCTGTATGGATATGTTCCTGGAGCTACTGCACATCAGTCTAGCACCTGCAGGGAAACGTAACTACTATCCTTAGGTGAGCAGCAGCACTGCTCTGTCAAAGGTAATGCTCCTATTAGTGTATTTTACCAATATGTAAACTTATGACTTTTGAGGGAAAAGGATCTGGTTTGGGGGGTGGGGGGAAAGTTGTGTTGGCTTTTTTGGTTGATTTTAAGTGTGCTGTTAAAGAATCTGTTAAACTAGGACTTGTAACTAAAATATACTTTAAAAATTGCTGTTCTTTAGAGGCATATGATGCTGCTTGAAAAGATAATAAGGGCTGGAAGAACTGCAAGTAGTTTTGTCTGTAAAGACTTCTGGCTGATTATTTCATGCTTAGGGTGAGTTTTGTGTTAAAGCTAGGTACCTTCACATACCACTGTGGGCACTGTGTTCCATGACTCCACAATCACGTCTTCCTAGTTTAAGTGTTGAGTTAACTCTTAAAGGCTGTTCCCATCTTACCACACACACATCCAGCCCTGAAGTGGTTAGAATAGGTTATTACTTGCTTTCCCTCTGACATAGGAAAACTGAAAATATTAAATATTATTACGAAAACTGGCAGGCAGTGAGTCTGGACTAATGATAAACGAGTATTGAGATCCGACCTATGTCTGAGGTACACTGCTGCAGAATCCCTGGGGCAGCTTCACTGTCATTGACCTCATTAGAAACAGCTTCCCTGGGTTCGTATACCACAATTTCCTGGTTCCATGTCCTGAGTCTGCAGCAGCAGAGTCTGGGACTCTTCAGCCCTGGCTCTAGTACTAGGGAGGGTGTTGAAACCCAAATCATGTTAGCAATTTGGGGTTTCACAGCAGAGATCTGGGCAGCCAGGGATCTGGCACAGCCTCAGGGTTGGTCCGCCTAGTCATGGGATCAGCTGCAAACCCTGGAGTCCTGCAATACAAGGTGCTGCTTTAGCTGAGAACATGGAGCTTTCAGGGTCCTTTGTGCCCTAGCAATCCAGGTACAGCCCCATCTACAACTCAACAAATTTTGCGAAATATGTTATGCTGTGAACAAAATGTTTTGTAATCTACAATCCTTATGCAAAACTCTTCCCCCACAAAAGAAAAAACCCACAAAATTTAAGCAAAATGAAGCCACAACAAGTTAACATAAATTTTAGACTCGCTCACCTGCCAAATCCAAACCAGTTCGTTGATCAGATAATTGCAGACAGCCTAGGAGAAGAGCACAGAGGAGCAACATTAGATGCAAATTTTGCACTAATGATGAGGGTACAATGAGAGCTGTTAGCAGTAAGATCTGCTAAATCTTTTGTTACAGTCAATGTGCAGGAAATGTAATTAATCTTCATGGCAATTTACTCTGTGCTTCATTTTAAGAGCCAAGCTTGTTAGGGAGCATTTTTACTGGATTAGGCAAAGTAGTCAATGATCATTCTATGCTGGTATTTACTTTAATAATGGTAATGGTTTGCCTAGATTATGAATGCAGAGTTTAATATTCACTTTGAAGCTGCTGCTTCACTGCTCTGCCTGCATATGACTTTTCCAGCACTCACCACCCCTTCCTGTAGGTGATTAGTGCCTTTCGCATCCTGATAACTCTACCTGCACAGATGCTTGAGTAACCATTTCTTTCTTTGATTCAGTCAGAGTGAACCAGACTCAAGAAATATGCTACTAAGACTTGCTAACATTAACCTGAACAGTTTGAACAGTTTGTGTTGAATCAGTTTTGGGGTGATTATGATGAGAGACTTCAGTGTGCAGATGCTTCATACTTTGTGACATGCTGCAGGGCTGGGGGACAGCACCATTTCATCAGTGGCAAGTGACAGCCAGCACACACTGCCCTGTGAAACCATTTTGTAAGAGAGGAAAATTTGGTGTGGCTATTGCAAACCACAGTTGCTTTCTGGAAGCAGCAGGAGACTTCTAAATCACACACCAAAAAAACCCCTAAAATGCTGCAGCCTCTTCATGCAGTGATGAACACTCTAAATGCTCAGTAAACAATTAGAGATGAAAGTGGCTGATTGTTTACCTAGTTTTTGAAATGTAGTACAATTTTCTTAATTCTTTGAGCGTATATGAAAAAAAATATTAAAAAAAGAAACTGCGGGACACTGCAAAATATTAAAAGAGTTTGCAAATACCTTAGGTTTCATTCATACCTGTCTTAGAAAGGAAACACCTAAGACTGTACTACTCTTACAAAGTGGAAGAAGAGTAAAACTAGACCATATGGCTTAAAGATTTGTATTTAACTGTGAGATTCTGGAATGCCTGACCTTCCAGTTGATAAACTGATGAGAGCTCAAATGTTACTTCTTGTTCAGAAATGACACTAAGAGATGTGGTGCAGGTATTTGTAAAGGAAAATCACATTCCAGTCCTGTCGGTATTTACTTCTCCAGTAAACAGCAGTGGGGACTTTGCCAGATACGTTCTGAATTACAATGCACTAACTTTTCTCTCATGACGGGATACATTATGAAATTCTTCACTGCTTAGTAGTGTCAATAGTTTCTTTGTTACTTCATGTGAAAACATGCCCAGGTGAAGAAAATAAAGAGCTTCTTCCCAGTAGGTTTGCCAGTTCATAACACTGCCCTTTTACGGCACTTTACAGCAACCCTTAGGACTGTTTCCAACGGATCTTGGACACAGCTGACCCAGACCTACATGATTTTTTGCCGAAGTACCCACACCTCAAGGTCTGTAAAGTATGAACCAAAAGCATGCTGTAAGCTTCTTGTGACCTCTAGCTTTCTCTCCTTTAAGTGCTGTCTACTGCAGGAATCTTTATTGCTGTAGTCCTGGAGGTATTGCTATTAAGTACATCTCAGCTGGTACTTGTCACACGCTAGAAACCTGCAGGGCTGTCAGTACCTGGACAGAAAGATGCTTAAGTTTTTCTTATTTATGTTGCAGATCTAGTTATAAGGTGGTAAAGGACTTTCATCTACTCAAACAACCCTTCCTGAGTGGACTTGCACAATATACTGCCTGCTGATATCCTGTGCAAATTAATTTTTCAGAATATTTCTCTAAACCCAATTTTTTGCATGTCTTATGTTGGCTATATTGCAATACAAATTATGCTTTACCTCAGCTTGGTTTGGATTCTTTTTAAATTCTAAAAGTATTCATCTCCAAATCTCTTTATGGCAAACTATGGTTTTAGCCTTCTGCAGCATATGATATCCATTGCTCTTTAAGAAGCAAGGTGGCAAGTCAAGCCAACTCTAGAAGTAGCTAGTCCTAATTTCCAACCTGCATGCTACTCATTTCCTATTTAAGTTAATTGGTAAAAAAAACCCAAAACCCCAACTATTAGTTTTCTTTGACAAAGATTCCTGATAAAATCTTCTCTCATGGAGTGGTCTTGCAAAGTACCAAGAACCTGAGCTCACCTCTAAGCTGAAACTGCAGAGCTCAGCTCCTTGCCTGTATAAGGCAACACTGGGTGACTGCTGCATCTCGCCCTGGCAAAGCACTCATACTCTTTAGCGCTGGAGGCCTCTGCAGGTACACAGTAGTTTGCTGGACTGGGGCCTGAGGCAGTGATTATCTGATGGATTGTTCTCCCTGATTTTTCTTTTACAATGGTATTTTTATATACCACTTATAAAATGCTTCCCCAATCCTCGATTTTTTTCTCTGCTCAGAGAGATAAATGCTGTCTTTTGTTGGAAATGACCGTTGGATGAGCAAAAACTGAACCTGTTGCCTTCTAAGTCCTTACTAAAATCTAGTGTTGAAAATAGTACATGGAAATCACACGCTTAATTTTCTATTTGTAGCAGCAGAAACTAAATGAATGCACAGCTGAGGAACCTTTACAGGTCTCTTAAAGTACTTGTAGGGTGTGTGCATCATAGCACATTCATAATCCTATTTTACATTATTAAGAACTTACTTTCAACTTCTTTTAATCTTTTTTTTTTTTTTTGCTCTAGCAATTTTACAGGCACCAGCTTTTTAGTCTACAATTTTATGTCTCCAGTTGACGGTAGGCATCTCATATGCTTAGCATGCCCATGAATCAAGCAGGCCATCTCACTGCTTTGATTCAGATTAGTAGCACAAAAATAAAAAATAAAACCAGAGTTGATCTGACCTTTTATCCCTCTTTTTAACATCATAAACCCAACTTTTTTAACCTATTATCATCACTGGAAAAATCAATAGAACAACTGAATAGCATCAGCCTGAGTCAGTTTTTAAGATTAGCACGAGTAAACATAAACATGCCAGGAAAAAAAAAATGTTGAGGACATGCCAAATTACACCAGCATCTTTTTGTTTCATGCCATGATTCTTACATTGTTTTCTGGAATTATTTGTATCCATTCCCATCTGTCCCTCTAATAATTCTCGTTCTTTTACTGTTGAGTTTTAGTCTCAGGTTTAGCACAGGATGGGTGACAGTTGCTAACCTGCTGCTCTTAATTCAAAGCAGCAAAGCAGTTGCTAGTACATGGGCTCTTAGATGGTGTTTGGGAAATGAGTGCTTTCTGTGCTGCACAATTGTAACACTTCTGCTAGAACAGATGTGCCCGTGTTTGTTGTAATCTCAGGGAATCACATCTCTTTGACAACCATGGAAAAGGAGGTATTATAGGTATATATTCTTCTCCAAGTAAACAAGATGAGTGTGGGCAGATAGCGATGCAATCCTAAACTACTGGAATACTACATAAGTGAGCTCCTAATCATTTTGGTCCCAGTTAAAAACCTGTGATCCATATAACTGAATTGCCTACACTGCCCTTGCCATACCTTACTTTACCTAACAGTATTCTAGCTCCCTGGATGGATTTCCAAATTTGAGTTTAGGAGTTATGCTTATTAACATCATGTCCTTAAAATATAACATGACATTTCTTTCACCTGTTAAACATCCATTCCCTACCAGGTGCAACTATAGTTCAGTGGCAGACGAAGTGGGAACGTGAATGACTTAAATATTTTTGTGGGCATGTAGGATTGCTGTAGTAGACTGAAACAGATTGGACCTGCACTTAGCAGGGCAGCATATTCACACAACACCCAGAGTCAAAATTCACAAGGGAAAGTACAGGAGGCGGTGCAAAACCAGCTCCCTCAGCTGATACAATCACAGAATCAGGAGGCTAGGAAATTCTGCATGCATGCATTTTGCTCATAGGAAATTAATAGCTTATGCAGTGTAAGCTGAGTGCATTTTAAATGGTAATGGTTGCTAAAACAAATAGTGAAGTCTCTCTGCTGCACAGTTTCTTAATGTTGGAGGTGGTCCTTCATTTCTGCTAAATGTTTCAGAGGCAGTCTGAACGAAGCACCCTAACCCTAGGACGACAGAAACTTTCTGTACTTAATATATTTTTACATTTTTTAATATGTGCTTTCACTACAAGACAGAGACTGCCAGCAATATTCTTCAAATGTTAGGCATGCTTTGGTTAGGTAACTGCTCCAAACTGTTACTACTCCTCATATTCGATCCTTTCCAGCCAAAAATCTCTCCTGCTGCCTCATAGTTACTAGTGATGAGTTACAGTAACTAGTTCCCCTTGCTTCTGTTCCTCTGACAGATTCAAGAACACAATTAAGGTAAGTAGGCAGTAAGCAAGTGTTAGCATCAAACTCCGCATGTGTAGTTCTGAGAGGTAAACAGAGCTAAACCTTGGCATGCTGATACTTTCCATGAAGCACTGTCAGAAGCTGTGATTTAACTACATGCCACATCAAGAAAGTTTTTCTCCATGTCTGAAACTGTGTCTAAGTGACCTATGATACCAGCATGTCTAGCTGGATTAGTAACATGCTTTTACTCCTGCAAAACCACTAACTACAGCAGCAATCTGCTCAACATTGTAATGCCAAAAGTCTCATGGCAACATTAAACAGACAGCAGCTATCTCTGCATTGTCCAATACATGAATTGATATGTTTCCAGGCAGCACATTGAAAAAAAGAGGTAACATTTGTGTCATCCAGAAAAGCTTTTTATACTTGGACATTCTGCAGGCAAGTTCATCTAGGACTCAAAATTTCCCTCTTGTCAGGCTGTCCCACAAAACAATGGAGGTTATTTGGACTGCACCACAAGGAGAGGTACAGTACTGCTGAGTTTATTTCTCTTTGTTGCCTTTGTGGAGGTGTAGGTTTGCTGTGGCAGTTTCAGTAACATGGAGCAGTAGGGTAATACTGATGTGCCTTACAGCTCAGTAGCTGTTTTATGCAGTTTTTTGAACAATGTGTTCTGACATGAGCAGCTTACTGTTTGTTAGCTCATGACAAGAGTTTTGTGTATGCAAACTTGCATGCAAATCAGGTTTAATTTATTATGCTACCCTCCAATGAGAGTGGAGGGAAAAAAACTCCCCACTGTTCAGCTTCAACAATACATTTTCCTATGAATAGGGCAGCTATTAAATGATTTATGGAAAGCATGCTAAGAATGCAAGAAGTTCAAAGAAGGTGGAGGGATATCTTTTTTTCCTTGTCAGCTGGGAACCCGGTTATTTTAATGCTGATAATGCCATCACCTAACTTGTCAAACTATTGTGCCTCTAAGACATACCTGCATTTCCCTGTATCACGAGTGGGCAGATCTCTACTTCTAGGTCTTTTTTTTCTTTTTCTTTTTTTTTTTTTTTTAAATAAAAATAAGTTTAGTACAATTCTTCCATGTAAGAAAGGATGAGGGCTTTGATATTTACTCAGTCTTCCTGTTGCTTTGTAGTAGACAGCGTGGCTTCAGCTGCAATGAGGGTATTGTGAGATCCTTCCCTACCCTAGGCCGGCCACAGCTGTCAACAGCCCTATTTAGCTCAGGTCCAAGGAATCCTCCTGGAGCTGCTCTTTAATTCTGGCACTGGAAACAAGTGTTCCTTGGCCAGACTGGGGATGTCTTTGAGGTGCTCAAACTTCTCTAACCCCTGAATCTCTAACCCCATGATGATTTCCCTTCTGCAGTGAAATAAGTAGCATTTCCACAAGGTGAGGTTTTTAGGGTCTTTTCTTTGTTCAGATGATATTGCATAATTTAATAGAAAATATCTTAACTAAAAAATTCTACAGGATGAGTTAATATTAATTTTAATAAGCTGGCCTTATCACAGATCTTTGACTTAAATTGGATAAACCTACTTCAATTAGAAATAAAATGAACATTATTTTTCATTTAACTTTATTGGGTTCATTGCAATTCTATCAGATTGACAATATAAACACACATGCCAAAGGAGACATATGTCTCCACATATGGACTGAGTACCACTTGTGAAAGATGGTGAACAAACATGTCCTGCATGCAAATGTAGATATTGAAAATCACCAATTCTTGGCATGCTACATGATCCTTACTAATTTCCATCAAATGTTTAATCTCTCCCCCTCTCCATAACAGGAAATTTTTAGAGCAAAATTTGTCTGACATTTTTCTTGTCACCTAAAGAAAATTTACTGGGTTGCTACAGGGTTAGTCTTATGTGTTCTGAAACCCCATTTTTTTGATACGACTAGCATATCTAGTTAATTTTTTCTCTGAAAAATTATCTCACTTTGCACTGAAAGCCATCTCCATTCACAGGACCATGGCAGACAGAATGAAGAGTTAGAGCTCTAAAAAATGTTATGTATTGAGACTATTTCAATTTATATGTCATCTCACATATGGCCTCATTAATAAACAGGTGATGTTCACTTCTAATTTGGTCTAAACATCAAATTTATTGATCCCAGATTTGTTCTAAGGAAAAATGCAAAGCTTACAAAACCTGAACATTTTTCTGTTCTGCTTGGAAGTGGGAAATATGAACTAAGTCTGACTAGTTATGAAGCAAGATGCTCTTCAAGTCTGGACTTATCTAATCCCATCTCCATACTCCTTAAGATGATCTGTGATAACCAAGCATGCAGAGCAGTCATTCTTCTCCTGGTATACCATGTGTATCTTTCAGCAGTTTTAAACTACTTGAGTATAAAATGGATGCAGCCAAAGAGCATGAAAACCTGTAATATTCTCCCCACAAGCAAAGGCTAGGATAATGTAAGTCACCTGCAGGTTTGCTGGCAATGTGTTATTTCAGGTTTTCATATAGAATGCTATTTAAAGCAAATATTTTAAATTTATGCAATTTTTGATGTTAGTATTTATGCAAATAAATATGCAAAATGGCATGGTCTTTTATCCCCAGGCATACAGTAAGGTAGCCCTTAAAGGTTGAAAGCCCTCAGACTACTGTCAATCAGGACTCTTTTTTTTCCCTCTCTATCAAAGTGTATTTAACATTCCTAACCTGTGCAGAAGGGGAAAAATAAGGTCATAGCTGTGGAAAAAACTGTTGATGATAACTGATAATATGAAAATGAAGCAGTCAAGCAGGCTGTGGATAGCACAGGTCAGGTCTATTTAAACAAAAGCAAAGTTAGAAATGCAGTGATAGAAACACAAAAATTCTAGAACATGAGTGAAACAGAAGCCATTAGTTGCAGTCAGATGAATCCTTTAGTATTGCTGTTATTGCCTTGTTGCCATGTGGGACAGGTGATTGCTGGAGTGGCCTGTTTTCCCCAGTAACTGCTTAAAGGGGAGGAATAACACCAACAAACATGACAGAGAAAGAGCTGACCTAAACCCTGGAGTTTAGAGCACCAACAAGCAAACAAAAAATCTGCAACTTGAGAATTTTCCAAGTTTTTGTTTTAGACACAGGAGTGACAGCAGAAATATTAACTACCTCCTATCATTTGTGCACATAAATGCAGTGGTTTCTGCATTACTTTTAGAGTTCCTTGGGATATATGGGGTGTCATAAAGCTGTTCACTTCATTACTTCATTTTAAAATGCATTTATTGAGATTTTTCATCTGCTAACTAGTTTGGGTTTGCAGATTATATTTGGAAAGGACATTTTTAATCTAAAATGACAAAAAGGTTTGACACTACATTTCAGTGGGTAGTTGCATGCACAAAACAGAGATGTCTGTGTACGGTGTGCAAAGAATTCTGCAGATATGTACAGGCTGGATTTTAGTAATGTCGGGTAAAGCAGTTAAACAAGTGTGTCTTCAAGTCCTCCTGAAGCTCTGTAAAAATTAATTTTTAAGCCCCAGTATAGTTTCCAGGTTGCGTTCGTTGAACTCATTGTTTTCCTGTTAAGGAAAAAAAAATGAGCCCAAAACAAAAAGCAAGGATAATATGCATTTTATCCTGTCTCCATTCACTGCTTCGCACATCCTTATAATAAGCTGCAGGATTTAATGGCAGGAGCAGTACTTTGTGGAGCAAGGGTGAGACTGAACAGGCAGGGGCTGGGTAACAACTCAGGAACTCCTTAAACTGACATGGCCACCATGGCTTCTGTCACAGTTTCACCCATGGTCTTGCATAATAATTCCAGGTAGATTCTGTATTTAGCTAAACTGCTCTATGGTACGCTTTCGTCACATATTCAAAAAAAAGAATATAAGAAAATTTTAAGCTGTTTCAAATTCTCAAAAGTTTTAGAAATAGGTCTGTTTTGAGGGAAGGGAGACAGGCTGCATTATATAACTTTCAAACATGGTCCTCCTTGCTCAGTACTTTTTCTCAAAGCTGATGAACAAAGGAGTATGATTTACACTGAATCAGGGTTCATACCTGATTTCAGAACAGCTTATACTATAGATTCACTTGGTCCTCTGGGTCTTTTGTAAGCTTTAACCATGTATTGTAGATGCACACTTGGGTTGAAAAGGAGTCACTGGCACTTTGGATTTGGCAGTTATTTTTAAGAGAATGGTATAATTACATTGATAGAACAGAGAAAATGAGCCATGTACAAATTAAAAATGAAAATTAAATACATATGTAATAAAATATAAATAATGGAACAGCCCAGGTTTAAAGGTTGCTTATGAAACTCCATCAGAGTTGGTGAAAAGGGCCAGAAGTTACTCCTGGAAGCAGGCTTTTGCTGATTGCTGGTTATTATCTTCCAGGGCAGCTGAAGCTGCATTACAAATTTAAGGTAGACTTGAGAACTACAATGAATCCATCTGCTTGTATTCCACACAGTGAAATACACCAACATCACCTTCTGTTGCCTAGAGTTTCTGCAGTGTTCTAGAGCTTGGGAATGTGTAGTATTTCACTAATTAATATTTGTTGTAGATTAAATTTAGGTGAAGTATGTCTGCTACTGCTGCAAGAATTCTATGGATTCCAGTTCAAATGGCACTCAGAATGTGTCTCCAGATGGAGCCCATAGTACTAACTACAGCATCTAATCGAAGTCACCCTCTTCAGTCAGTGACACAGTTATTTTACTTCCACAGCTGAAAAGGAAAAAAAAAAATCCTCTTCTTTTAAATCACTCCCTAAAAAGAAAATGCACCTGAAAACCAAGCAGTTTTCCATCACAGTGGTCTTGGACTACTTTTTCCAAATTTGCGCACACTTAAGGCATAGGAATAATTTGCTGGATATTATAGAGAGTGACCTACTGAGAAATCTGCCAGAAATTCCAGGTTTTAGAGTCTTTTTCATCTTGAAACACTAAGAAAGCAACTATTCACTTTTGAAATCTATTGTCGGTCTGTACTTTGCTTTTAGCAGAGTAGGCAGAAAGTATCATGAAACAATTACAATCGTTCACCATGCTCACACAATGCCCAAACAGAAGGCGATGTGGGTAGTTCAGTAAGCCTCCTGCATTCATGCAAGTAGCCGGTTGCTATGCAGAACAACTATTCCTATGAAATCTTTCAATATAATTGAAAACACCAACTTGGCTATCCTGACTAAAACAGAAGAAAGAGATGCATTATGCATCCTACCTGTCTTGCCCCAGTTTAAAAGCTTATGGAATCAATTTGAACCAGTGAGTAAACAAAGGCCAGTAACTGAGGGGAAGACTGAATCAGTTTTCCCCGTACTGTGAAAAAAGAAGTCCATTTAATAAAGCCCAACAGCCTGGTCTTTTCTCAGATACACGAGTTTTTCATTAATATCTTACAAAATTATTTGTATTTCTTTTTCTAGAGGAACTTGCTTGGCTTGTATTGAAGGGGACTGAAGTGAGAGATGGTCTGAACTTGGAAGCACAGTTCAATTAAGGTAAAGGAATGCACAGAAGTCCATTTGCCTGGTAAAACTGCAGTGAGAACAATTAATCTCTCACAGTGATTATGGATGGGCTTACAAAGGGCTTACAAACTTGGTGCTTTGTCTGCTTTATACTTACATTTCAACACTACTACTGTGTGTCAGAGAATAATTTTGTATGTATTAAATGCAGTCTGATATTTTCCTTTCTGTCCAGTGCCTGTTTTGCTTCCAAAGGAAGGAAAATACTTCAAAAAATTGTCATTAGGCTTCCCTGTAAAAGATCAGATCCCTGCAAATTATGCATTTATTTCATTTTGTTGATTCAAAAACTGAGGTTTGGAATGAAGGGACATATCTGAGGTGAGGCAGTAAGTTGGCACAGCCTGCATGAATGAAGTCTGAAATTTAATGTAACAGGGTTTTTTTCTTATGCTATAGGTGTCTTTTTAAAGGTCCAGACTGGGCTGCTTTTGTGTATTCAATAAAGCAGCTTGGGAAAGTACAAGGAAATCCATCATTTTTATGCTGCTTACTGTCTAGAAAAATTCAAGATCATCAACAGCAGAAAACTAAGGTTTTCCAGTCACCAGCCTCAGTGTAGGAGCCATTGTACTTCATAGTAGTGTTCAACAAGATATAATAAAGAACTTAGAGGAGCAAGATTTTGTTCTGAATTTCTCAGAATTAGAAACAGAATAGTTCTGGGTGGGATTAATTTTCTATTAGCAGTACATAATAATGTGGTCTATATGTGTGGTACCTCAGGGTTTACATGGCATCACTGGGACTAGCAGGATGGCAAGAGAAGGACTTGCTAATATTAAAGTACTGTTTCTGCTTCACTTTTGATTTGACTCAAATACGTTGAAGAGAAATGAGACTGAAAGAAATTTACAGCTGAGATGTCTAAATTTGACATGTAATGCTAACAGTCATTCTGAACACTAAGTGTTCCTTCCGGGAAAGGCAGACATGTTGTGATTTGACTAACACTCCTCTGAAGGATCATCTCAGTTTCAAAAGATTTCACAGACAGCAATTCACTAATGCTATGGATTCTGCTTAATAGTGGGTATACATTCACTTATACAATACCATTCTTCTGAAAAATTCAAAATCCATTCATTCATTTAAACCTTTTAACTTTATTATGAACTCGTATCTAAATGCTTTGCAGACCAACAATCTGATTCTCAGTGACTTTTCCAATTATGAAGGCTGTTTTAGAAAACTTGCGATTTCAAAATTGCCACATCTACTTCTGATAGTGGGACCCTATTACCCCAAAACATATCTCCCAAGACCTGCCCATTTATTTCTCCCGTTTATGAGACTAATATCCCTTCCCCTTTAGCCTGTACAGCAGTGTTGTTACCGTGACAGCTGACAGTCACAGAGGGGACAAGAAGGATATAGCATACCTGGGTTATTATGCTTGGTTAAAAATTGTAACACAATGCAGTTCCCTATACTGAAGTCAAAAGTACTAGAAGAAACATCATCATCCCGCTTCGCCCTATACTTTTTATGCTATCTACGTGATTATATCTTACAGCATGTAATTATCTCCTTGGTGCAGCCCCCTAAAGAAACAATAATCCCTCACTACCTTTCTGCAGAAAGGAGTTAACATGCATTTCCAGTGAACAGACCTACTTAAACTGAATTGTGATGGCTCTTTAAAGAATTACAACATCAGACTTTTAATTACAAAATGTGTATATGTATTTTGACCTCATTATACACACTTTTAGACTCAGCAGGAGCTGTTTTCTCTTTAACCTTCTGCATCTGTCATTTAGTTAGAAAGCACTCTTATAGTGGACTAGAAATTAAATAGCACTGATCATTTGGTACTTATTTCTGATTAGTGCCGATACGTGCAACCTATACCTGCCATGGCATAACAGGTGCACTCTGCAAAAAATACAGTTCTTCATTCAACACATTTCACATAATAGTTGTAAGATAAAAGCAGAAGAGCTATGGAATAGCAGAACCCTGTTAGGACACCCTTCACATGTTGAAGCACATTTATAAAGAGGTTTTCCCCTGGCTGATACAAAAACAACTGCATTTGCAATTTTCCAGCGTCTATGGCATGTAGTTTGTGACTGCATGAATTCTGTTACCGTGCAATTTGTAGCACTTCTGTAAGAGAAGATCACTTAAGTAATAACAAGTGAAGACACTGTACAGTTGAATAAAATAACCTTTTATACTGCTACAAACATAAACAGCACATGAAACCTAAAAATCAAAGCACAAAAAGATATGACCACGCATATTAGTGATCTCAGAATGCAGAAAATTAGTGAAGCATACAAAACCACATACTCTTAGATATGCATTATTTTTTTCATGAAAATCTCTTTATAAATCTGTACAGTTGTGTTCTGAAATAATTTACTTCTGTATAGATTATTTTTATCAGTTTAATATTGACTGTACAACCTAAACCAATTATAAATCTAATATTTGTTTTGTTCAGTTTTACTTTATGTTTCCTTTCTTGAAATGGATTTTTCAGGAAGGCATATTTGAATTGAAATTATTGGAGGTCTTGAAAGCCTCTGACCTTTTATTTGTAATAGTATGCAAAGAAGCACGTGATATGCCATCCCCATAGGTACTGTTAATGAAAAGTAAACCTTTATGACAAGGGGTTTTATAGTGTCCAGACACAAACAGAAGAACAAACCCTTGCACACCACTGCAGCTGCAATACTGTTGTTAACTTTTGCAGGTAAACTGGATGCAAAATGTGAAAGCCACTCAGGAAAGAAAGAAAACTCAAGAGTGCAGTAATGATTCTGATTCTTGTGAAATCTAAGGTTGAAATCAAATGCAAATATGTCTCATAAACTTGCCTTTCCCGTTTGTCTGTATATGCTTTTTTTCTTTCCTGTAGGAAGGCCACAAAGACATTCAAATTCAAGTTTTCACTGGTATTTTTGGAGCAACTAAATCAAGTAATTGTAGGTTAAAAGAGACATTTTATTTCTACAAATAATTAGTTCAAATTTTTGCCCCAAGTCTTTTGAATATCCTTCCAAAAAAAAGCTTCTAGTGTATGACATTTCATTTTATGGAACTTACGAAATTATGTAAATGGTGCAAAATGTTAATGCTATGAATAAGAAAACACAATCATATTTTAGATATTCTGTTTCAATGTGTGATGCGACAGTACTGAAATTACCTTGTAAAATCCTGGGCAGTTTGTGACAATGTGAAGGAGGACCCATGCAGCAATAGCTGCTCTCTGTGGTGATGAGTTCTGAATCTGTAGAAGAAAAAAAAAAAAAAAGGGGAAGAATATCTGTGTTAATAGTCATTTAGATAGAGACATTTTCAGGGAAAAGACACAACCCAGTATATGTACAGAACAGAGAAAAACAGAAATAGTCATTCTTGTAGCTCTATCAGGAAAAAGTCATGTTCACTATACAGCATGGATATACAATAAGGCATTGAATGAAAAAATATGGAAATATATTATTCTAATCATTTATGGTTGCATCTTGTTGAGAAATCACCTAGTATTTTTTTATAAAAATATTTATATTTTGTTAAAAAAAAAGCACAATTAATATCAGTGCTATTGAAAAGCAAACCCAAGAGTTTTACCCTGATTTCATGCATGTGTAAGTCCCAGGTTCCTGCTATATCCACCTAAAATTGGTAAAAGTGAGATCAGTATCAGGCCCAAGACACAATTCTTGGGGGAAAAAAAATCATAGATCTATGTTTATAATATTTAGTGATAAAATTTACAGCCCTGTTATCTGCTAGCTATGCAAAACCAAACACTTGTACAGGTGGAGTGTGCCACATGTTTATATGTAAACAAATGGCCTAATCCTGCCTTAGGGCATTGTAATGTTATAGCACGCAAAGCTCCAGTGAGATAGCATTGGTTTTAGGGAAACCAGCAGGCACAGGAGAAAGTTAATTTTTCTAAACCACCTAGAGGCAACACAAGGTGAAGTTCCAGCCAAAGCTAAAGTTCACATATATAAACAGACTGTTTATTAGGCATCGACTGGAGCCGAGTGAACGAGTAAAGCAGAAATCTGAGCTTGCCTAAATCACCAACATGGGAGCTCTGTTTCAGGAGAACCGTATGACACTTGCATGGCCTGTTGCCATGTCGGTGCAAAACAATGCTTGCTCCACACGCCTTCCTCTGAGGTCTCGCTACTGTCAGTGACTACTTTGTGCCACTTCCCAGTAGGGAGGAGAGGGTAAGCCTCTTGGGGAATGCTGCTCTCATCTAGGAGTTACTCTCTGGCATATCCCAAACAATATGAAGAGGTGAAGGTCATAGATGGTTCTGTGTTTCTCATACTTTTCTGCAAAGTTGTTTCAGGTCATTCATTAGAAGTGGAACATAATTTATACTACACATAGCATCCTCAAACTGCATTTTTAAACATAAATAGATAATCCTTCTGGTTAACTGTTCCAGTCACAGCTAGTGAGTTTGACAATGAAATTTAAATTAAAGATTTACTGGCAGTCAGAAAGTTTTTCTTGATGTGTCTCATCTGGTGCAGAGCAAATAGAGTCAAATGAATGTTACCATTCCTGGAAAGCCAGTTTGTGAAAGCTTGACAGGCTCTCAGCAGTCTGTTTGTCTTCACTAGAGAGAAGACTGCCTTCCTGCTAGGTGTTTTGAGGTTGGTGTTGGTCAGGTGTCCATGTTGCTATACAGCAAGCCATAAGGAAATGACTGTCACTAGGGGACAGGATGACAATAGAGAACTATGAATTTGCAACCATTCTGTAGAGTGGGTTTGCTTCCTGTGCAGATCAAAGTGGCAGCTAGTAAGCCTTGTAAAGCTTGTATCAGAAGTTTTTGTGGAGGCCTTTTGTAGAAACCTTCCAATTAAAAGCCCATATTTATTGTGAAAATTAACTGCACATGTTATCAGAGTCCAAGGTAACCTAGGCCTTAATCAGAATAATAGTTCATTGTATGAAGCATCCCAAGCCTATCTTCCCTGCTATAAAGGAGTCACTTGAGTCACATGGCTAAGGTATGTGGTGTCCATGCAACAAGGTACACTGGTTTGCTATAAAGCAAGAGAAAATTTCATTGTGTGGTAAAACTTAAGGTTTTTTTGATTGGGTTTGATGTGGACATTTTTTGGTGGGTTTTTTTGGTGGTTGTTGGTTGGTTGCTTTGCGTTTTTTACCCGGTATGTTTGACATCCTAGATGTAACAACATAAAGGACACACCATCTTTAGCTCTGAAAGCTTTTCTTCTAATAGTAGCAGAAGGGACCTTTACCCAAAACTAGGACTAAAGAGAAGAAATGGGTCATGAACTGCATTTACAAACAAGTTGCAAGGCCCACTGTCTAAGGCACTGGCTTTACTAAAAATGATATCATGATGTTAGTTCCAAAGCGTACAGTTAAGTCTTCAGTGAAAAGGTTGGTGCTTTTTTTATTGTGGTTTTTGAAGGATTGGTTTTTTTGTTCTTGTTAGCATGCATGGATTTGTAGTGGAATTACTGTGTATCCGTAAGTGCTGACTTCTTCAAGGCAAATCAAAACTGGCCCAATATATGTCCAAGTTTCCAAAGTATTGATGACTCTTCTATTTGTTTTGGCTCATCTGGTCTTTTGAACTCCCTTTCATCCACCACCAATTACGGCAAGGCATAGAGGGGCAAGCCTAAAGCTAAAGTCAATATGAATTTTACTGCAACACAGAAATTACATACATGTCAACAATTCCTGAAATGGAAATAGTTGGGTTTTTTTCTAATATGTTATTCAGTTTAGGTAGGGCAGAAACAGGTCGGTCTGTCTGCAAATGTTTGAGTTCTGTGTGGGGATGCTGAAGCAAGACATTAATTTAATGATAAATAAATAAGTATTTCAGGAAAAGGACAGCCTTTCTTTGAACTGTTTAGACCTAAACAATAGATGGTGAAGCTGCTGCAGATCAGGCAGAAACTAGTTGGTGACTTCCTCCTGGTTCTTCACACTGTTATGCTTTAAAACCAAGCATCTTGCTGTTTTTATTTCAACTTTCATTTCTCCCAATTCTCCAGCCTTCAAAAAATAGATTATATTCTGCATTTGCAATTCTACTACTGATATTTTCAGTCCACAAACAAAATGCAATTGTCTTCTGAAGAGGGGAGATTTCCCACTTCCCATTCTGAAGATTTAAAAGCAGATTGCTACACTTCCACACTGAGGCCAACCAGAAACTCAAAAGACAATTCTGCATCACAAAACTGGAACTGTGAGCTAGATCCAAGGAATCACAGAGTCTTTCCTTTCTGTCTTTTCTATGTATGACTCTGAGGGAAACACATCCAGGGAGTTATTACAAAAAGATGTCACCTTTAATATTCTTTTAGCCAGATTACTACAAAATAAGCTTTTATTCTTTCTGCCATGCATGGGAACAACTCATGAGAGCTCACAAACTGACTTTGCCTCAGTAATGAGTTTGGATCATTTGCAGAGAGCAGTAGAGTAAGGACAATAAAGTGTTGGAAATAATAATATTTCAAGAATAGGTTCTTATTCAAGAACCTGTAAGCTTGCAATAGGTTTTCATCAAGTCTTCAGCAGAAAATAGGTATGTTATGCTTCAAAGTTAAAAAAAAAAAACAACAAACAAACACCACCAACACACACAAAACCACCAAGAAAATTAAACAAACTAGAAATGATAGGGGAGCAAGATAATGACAAAAAAATTCAAATTATGAGGTGGTGGACTGGTGGGAAGCAAAGGATGGAGGGTGATGTGGATAGGAGAGACCTTGTGCACAATGATACACGGCGGAAGGTGGACCACGCCAAGCATATGCACTAAAGTAAGATACTGATCTCATAAGATCATAAATTGTGTTACTGATACAGCTGGGAAATTAAACACTTGTTATTTTTGAGGAAAATCAGATCCGCAAAATGCCAGTCAATCATAACTGGTTTGTATATGCACAGACACTGGAATTCCAAGAGTGCAAATGTTTTTCCTAGATCTAAGCTGTATTTCTTGTGAAAGATACCTGTAACTTTTTTCATCAGTCCTGCTAGTCTCCTATGCACTGAAGTCACTTCAAAATCAAAACGTGCAAAGTTGTGGAAGATCTAAGCTGAGTTGCTTTTACAAACACATAGATAATATATTTTTAGGTATCACTTCAAGTGCTGCTCACTTAGGGACTCAAACAGGTAGTTAAAACAGCAAAACCTATGTAAGGATAGGTTCATTCATACTGAACACGTGATATAATGAAAAGCAACCCTTTTATTAATGCTGCTTCTTTATTATTATTTTTATTTTCTCATTCATAGACACTACACTTAGTCATTGTTAACTATTATAAATAGCAAGACTCTAGATGGCTTTAAATTAAAATTGCTTCTTAGTGTTTATTTTACAGGAGCAAAATGTTACTTATATTCTCAACAGGATCTGTAAAACTCAGTTGGAGAAAGGCAGTAGATGCTGAAGCGCTCTCACAAATCATGTTTTTACATCGAATCGCTATATGCCTATAAAAGTAAAGTTTCAGCTATTCCACTGTTACAACGAGCTCTGGTCAAGGAACTGATGCAGCCTACCCAGCCTCTACTTTCAGAGTCTCCACAATACCATTTGTTCCAGCAACTCAGATTTACTTCAATGCTGTGAACAGCTCACACCATTTTACATCCTAAGTTTGCTTATAACGTATTTTTCTGTACCTGACATTATGTGATGAAGAAAGTACAGTGCCTCTTTTCTAGCCTAGATCACACTTTATGTCCTTCATGGTATCCTCCCTTGCAAATGTCACTTTTCTGTTAGGATCCCTGTATTCATTTCTAATCAGTTTGTTCTCCGGTCAGTATTTTGACTACAGCCTCTTCCAACAACCTGGATTACAGCTGCTGAGTCAGTTACTTTTGTTTGCATGAAACCAAAATGCTGAGGTTGTGACAAAGAACATTGATACAACAGAACTAGTGGATGTTTCTTTAGGAAATGGACAGCATGGCTATGGCAGTGGAAAGGCTAAGACCTGAAGGCTATGGGAGCTGCTATGGTTTACCACAGCTTGCAGCTGTGAGAAACTCTTCCCCACACTCAGGAAGAATTACCTTCTTGCAAGAGTTTCTCTTGTTCAAAGCCTACCAGTCTGGTCTTTGGTCATAATATGTTTTGTTATCAAAAGCTTAGCAATTTTTTCTCAGTTGAAAATATGAAGATCAAATATGAGAAACTGACTAAAATGAAGAAAAAGCAGCTTGGGTTGTACTAAGACGAATCATTAAATTAATAAAATTTAAAAATCTGACACAATTCTAGGTTATGACAGAAAAAGGCTGAAGCATTGCAAAGGCTGGAAAGTAAACAAGTACACACTTTTTTTTTTTTTTTTTTTTAAGAGAGAGGGAAGGTAGAAGTCTTTCATAAGTCAGCCAGCTAAACTGAATTCCAAGAAAAATCCTCTGACCATGCTAGCAAATACATCTTTCAAATGCCAAGAAACTTGAAAGTGAGTGTAACAGCTGACCCGGATTTGTCAGGAAAAAAGTCATGCCAGACCAGTCTGTCTGCCTCCTATTTGACAGGGCACCATCACCATGTAACAGAAGCGGCAGGAACTGTCCCGCCAGGCTTGGGGGCTACAGGTGCTGTGGGAGACACACTTCAGGCTCGGCCAGATGGAAACGTGGGCAGAGAGGTAAGGTCTCACCTGAAACACTGTGTCCATCCTTAGGCCCTATTCTGCAGTGTTAAGAGATGCTGAAGTCTCAAAATACACATATAACCCATGTCGCCCCTCATGCCTATATAAACAAGAGTAGCGGACACCTAGAATAGAGTTCCAGGAAGGTTCTGCTATCTCTGTCCCTATAGTTTCAAAGAAAAGTTAGGGCAGGCACTGCTGGCAGTGACATGGATACCATCAGTCCTGCCTTGACCCTGAGCTGAGGGTTTACTGGTGTCCCCGAGGATGGACTCGGGTCCCGCCCCAGGCACTAATGGTCCCTGCAGCCACCGGAGGCCTACAGACTTCTGAGAACAATGAGCAGGCAAACCCTACGGCCCCGCGGCACCGGTGCGCCAGCCGCGCCCCTGCCGGCTCCTCACCAGCGCCGCCACCTGCCTTCCCGCCTCCCTCCCCTCGGCGCTCCCCGCCGCCGCCAGCCTTCCCGCCCCCGGCGGGCGCGCGCCCCCTCAGCGCTCCCCGCCGCCGGGCCGGGGGCAGGGACGGAGCCCGCGGTAACGGCCCGAGCCTGGCTGCTGGGACTGCGCTACAGCGCCCCAGCCTTGCAGCGTCCCTGAGACCTCCCCCTCTAAACCCACCTTTGGCATAGCGTACGCCAAACAATAGCGTGGGTATTTCATGTGGCGGTTCCTGCCTGGAGGGGAAAAAGAGCAGGTCGGAGAGGGGAAAAGGAAAAGATATTTGTGCCGCTGGCAGGGTAATGGGTGGCAGCACACTGGGCAAATTGTTCTGAGTATCTCTCGGCTGCGTCTGGGCGCCAGTGCTGTCGCTGTTTCCTCACGTGAGCGGACGCCTGCTGCGGGCACCCTGCCCCTCACACCGCCACTGGGGACTGAGGCGAATGCCAGGGTGGCCGTACTGCACCTGCCTCACGCACCTCAGGGGGTAGCCTTGTACCCTTGTAACATTCCGCTGTTCCTACAAAATTAGTGAAACATTTGAATTATTCACTGTTCACTTTCATCGAGCAATTGTGAGCAAACCCTGCGCTTTAATGGGGTTTAAGTGGAGCTGAGCAGATCTTTTCAGGGGCAGCTGCTGCTGTGCAATTCTTCTTAAACAGAAGCGCAGTGACTGCATATCTCTGCTTTTTGGAGCTCCTGGTTTGAATTTAGATTGAAAACCTTGTGACATTATCAACCAGCTTTGTAGGTCACAGAGACAGCTCTTAAAGCTGAGAAACCAGAAATAATGGAACCCTTGTCTTATGGGAATGTCGGTGCTCTCTGTTTGCACAAGCCAGACATTTTGAAAACTTGGTAATCTGACTGCACCTAAGGACTCTGAAAGACTGTAGATATTAGTAAAGAATGTTTGGTGACCTGAAAAAAAAATCCAAAACCAAAACCCTGAACAAAAATATTCACGTTAACCCCCCCACAATTCCTCTTATTTTACAGCAGTGTCACCTACAACACTGTGGTGAGAGTAAGGTTGGAAGAGTGAGTTTTGTATTTCATTATATGGGGAAAAAGAGTCTTAAGCTATATTTCCTTCTATTGTGTAGTGTGCCTGTTCCAACATTAATTGCTAGCATGCACATTATCTCCAATATGTGATTAGATCTTAATATACTTACTAGAAGACATAAAGTTTAGTACAGTACGGTAGACATTTCTCATTTTGATGCAAGAAACCAAACTGGCATATTTTGAAATGCTGTGTTACCACAGTGTAAACTGATAGGATGGATCATATCAGCATCTGTATAACGGAAGCGCTGCAAACCATTTTCTATTGTGATGATGTGCAGCAACTAACAGTCTGTTCATCTGTGTCATAAACTGCCCTAAGATATGGTATCTAACATCAATGAAGTACTTCAGCCTCCTTTTTTTTGCCAGGGTCACTCTCTGAGACTCTGGAAGGATAGATCTCTGAATTAAAAAAAAAAAAAAAAAAAAGCCTTACATTCCATTTTAAATTCCATTAAGTTTTTGTAAA